>NC_079190.1:14316093-14558593 GCF_029499605.1 Hyla sarda | reverse complement strand
TTCATCATCCTGGTCTGCAGACTGATCCATTGTAACAAACTCCGTTGTATTCAGTACAGGCAATCATCTGTGTTCACATACTGGTCACGTGCTGATACATTGTAACAAACAATCCTCTGTGTTCACATACCACTCTGCAGACTGATACATTGTAACAAATGATATTCAGTACAGGCAATCCTCTGTGTTTACATATTGGTCGCATACTGATTCATTGTAACAAACTCTCAGCTATATTCAGTACAATCCTCTGTGCTCACCATCCCGGTCCGCAGCCTGACACACTGTAACAAACTAGCAGAACAGCAGACAGACGTGTGTATTGAGCTCCTAGACCGGATTGCACTGTAACAAACTCTCAGTTAGGATAGGTTCACGCCACGATTTTGCTATACGGTTTAATTTAAAAAAACAAAAAACGTATGCAACCGTACAGAAAAATGCACCTATAGACTTTCCATTCAAAACCTTATGCACCATAATGTATACGTTGTCTCCATTTTTCAAACCATACGTTTTTTTTACTTTTTTTTTCCCCCGGACAGAAAACTGTGGCCTGCCATGGTTTTTGGTCCAGGTGAAAAACCGTATTAAACCGTATACATTTTTTATTTATTTTTTAACATGGGAGTCAATGAGAACCGTACAGAACTGTATGTGCGCACGGTTCCATCCGGTTTTCACCATACGTTTTTTGACTTTGCAGTTTTTTTTCTTGGAATTTCAATCAAACAAGTAAAACTTTATTCATAATGAGAGTGAAAAGTTCAAAACGTATACTTTTTTTTCTTAAAAAAAACGATGCAACCGGAAATCATTTTTCCAACCGTATACAGATAAAAATTTGATACAGTTTAGTCCGGATTTGAGGAATTTTTTTTTTTTTTTTTTTTTTTTTTTTTTAAATCAAAAACCTGATACGGGAACCGTATAGCAAAATTGTTGTGTGAACCCAGCCTTATAAGGTTTGTAGAATTTTCAGCCACTCACTGACAGCAAGCAGAGCTCCTACAGAGGACTAGAGCACAATGTATATCATCATCAGGGGGAGGCCCCAGACATCCCATACTACAGCAGTGGGAGCAGCCGCCCATCCCGGCTGTCAGAACAGGTATGACCCGGCTCCCTGCGCTCCCCGCCAAACACGTCTATCCGGTACGAGGAGGAATAATCCTACAGAAAGTGCTAGTGTCAGCTCCGCTCTGCTGTGCCGTGGACCCTCCACAGGTAAGGCCGGGTTCACATCACGTTTTTCAACTACGGTTCCCGCATGCGATTTCATTAGTGAAAACTAGAGATGAGCGAACTTACAGTAAATTCGATTCGTCACAAACTTCTCGGCTCGGCAGTTGATGACTTTTCCTGCATAAATTAGTTCAGCCTTCAGGTGCTCCGGTGGGCTGGAAAAGGTGGATACATTCCTAGGAAAGAGTCTCCTAGGACTGTATCCACCTTTTCCAGCCCACCGGAGCACCGGAAAGCTGAACTAATTTATGCAGGAAAAGTCATCAACTGCCGAGCCGAGAAGTTCGTGACGAATCAAATTTACTGTAAGTTCGCTCATCTCTACCACTGATGCATACAGTTTGCTTGCAATACGGTTTTTAACAGTACTCCAAACCTTGTTCAACCACGGTTCTGACTCTGGGTTAAAAACCGTACTGCAACCGCATACCCTTTTTTTTTTCCTAAACATGGACGTCAATGGGAAACGCACATGTATATGGTTCCATACGGCGAAAGCGTATGCGTTTTTTCTTTGCACATGAGCATTCACATCCTAAAGTCCCCACCCAAGACCCCGCCCATTAAAAATGGACAGAATTTTCAAAAACGTATGTTTTTTTTTTTTATATAAAAACGGACGGAACTGTAATCACTTTTAAAAACGCATACGGTTTACTTTTTCCCCATACTGTTCCATCCCTTTCCCGCCCCCCCCATGCGGTTTTTGATAGAAAACGTATGCGGGAACCGTAGTTGAAAAACGGGATGTGAACCCAGCCTAACAGTGCTATCGTCATAGACTAGTGCTTCCCAACCAGGGTGCCTCCAGCTGTGGCAAAACTACAACTCCCAGCATGCCCGGACAGCCGAAGGCTGTCTGGGCGTGCTGGAAGTTGTAGTTTTGCCACAGCTGGAGGCACCCTGGTCGGTATTCTGATTAGAGATGAGCGAACTTACAGTAAATTTGATTTATCACAAACTTCTCGGCTCGGCAGTTGATGACTTATCCTGCATAAATTAGTTCAGCTTTCCGGTGCTCCCGTGGGCTGGAAAAGGTGGATACAGTCCTAGGAGACTCTTTCCTAGGACTGTATCCACCTTTTCCAGCCCACCGGAGCACCGGAAAGCTGAACTAATTTATGCAGGATAAGTCATCAACTGCCGAGCCGAGAAGTTCGTGACAAATCAAATTTACTGTAAATTCGCTCATCTCTATAGCCTACCACAGTTTTTGGCCCGGGTGAATAACCGTATAAGTTTTTTATTTTTATTTTAACATGGGAGTCAATGGTGTGCGTACGGTTCCATCCAGTTTTCTCCATACGGTTTTTGACTTTGCACAGTTTTCTTTTTTTCTTGGAATTTCAACCAAACAAGTGAAACTTTATTCATAATGGAGTGAAAAGTTAAAAACATATACTTTTTTTTTCCCCCTTAAAAATTGGATGCAACCGGACGTCATTTTTCAAACCATATACAGAGGTCCCTCAACATACGATGGTAATTCGTTCATAATGAACCATCGTTAGTTGTAACCATCGCATGATCCGTGCAATGTAAAGTATAGGAAGTTATATACTCACCTGTTCCCGGCCGCTCCGGACCTGTCACCGCTGCCCTGGATGTGGCCCTCCATCGCTGTCGCCGCGTACCGGGGGTGTCCCCGGCGCTCCGGACCGTCTCTGCTGCCTGGGATCGTCGCTCTTCATAGCCGTGATCACGTCGCTGCGCACGCCGCTCCTATTGGATGACTGGACGGCGCGCGCGGCGACGTGATGACGACGAAGGAGAGCGACGGCGATGCAGGGGATCCGGAAGAGAACGGTCCGGAGCGTCGGGGACAGGGGAGTGATCATCATCGGAGCACACGGGGCACCGTAAACGGCTTTCCGGTGGCAGCTGAAGCAGTCAGCGCTGCCGGATAGCCGTTTATGCGATGGCCCCGACATACAAAAGCATCGTATGTTGGAATCATCGTATGTTGATAGAGTTTAGTCCGGTTTGGAGGAATCCGTTTTTAATCAAAAACCTCATACGGGAACTGTACTACAAAAACGTGGTGTGAACGCAGCCTGACTGACCATCTTATGGGTATGGGGATGCGCCATCTACCCCTGATGGCAGATATTAGGGGTGGTAATCTAGAGGAAGGGGTGTCTAGAAGGAGGAGGCATCGTAGGTGAGGTGCCTAGAGGAAGGGGGCATTGTAGAAGGAGCACCGTAGGGGGTGCCTAGAGGGGAGGGGGCACCTAGAGCGAGTGGCAATTGTAAGGAAGCACGAGGCGCATAGAGGGAGGGCCATAACTAAGAGCTTACGCTCAAAACGCGCCGGCGTCTCACTCCGTTTTTAGAGTGCCATGTCACTACCCATCCCTGAAATGCTTTATTAAATTTTATTTTTGATATATTAAATGCTAAGTTTTAACTGCACTATCGGGAACTGGACAATTCCTTCCATTTGCTTGTATAGAGAGAGGCCTTAGAGCAGCGTTTCCCAACCAGGGTGCCTCCAGCTGTTGCAAAACTACAACTCCCAGCATGCCACTGTTATCATTAGGGGCAATAAAACTCATGCCTGCCACATCGTCTAAAACAGGCAAGTACAAAGCATACACAAGAACCTGTATATATCCATGTTTCCCCAACCAGTGTGCCTCCAGCTGTTGCAAAACTATAACTACCAGCATGCCTGGACAGCCGAAGGCTGTCCAGGCATGCTGGGAGTTGTAGTGTTGCAATATCTGGAGGCACCCTGGTTGGGAACCACTGCCTTATAGGATGGCATCTAGAAAAATTAGGGGTTACTAGAGGAGGCTGGTGGACCCAATTCCTTACCCTTGTATGTATGTGTATGGAGTGGATCAGCATTCGGCAGCTATGTAAGTAAGTTTCAACCCCAGGCCCTGATATATTATTCATGAACCCAAGTTCAAAGGTCAACAGGGCACCCACCTAACTCCCAGGATCTATTGGTTTGATCTGTATGTAACCTGTTGTGGGAGAGAACACTGAACCCCACATAGAGCTCCCACTTATTCCAATGGACGGCGCCACCTTACAGTACATACAGTGTTAATACACCAGGCCGAAGCCGATTGGTGGACAGTATTAACTATTCATTAGCCTGTGTCCGTGTATGAATGTTTAATCTGATCCTGATAGATGAGTGAGGAGCAGCACCGGGACCATGGGGGGGGCACAGCGTTGGCCGCCGTCTACAGGGGGGCACTTACTGGAGCAGTACATTAAGGGGGGAGATTTATGGAGCTGCCCGTCCTATCTGCACACCGGACATAAGATTTAATCGATCGGCTCCCGAGCTCCTGCCAAGAAATTCAATTTCCTGCTCTGAGAGTCCTGTCACCGCGTGAGTCATGGAGATGATGGGTTCTAGAGGAGCCGCTAATGCACCCATCACACCCCTGAGGCCGCAGGGAGGGGACATCCTCTTCCTCCAGGGTTCCGGAAAGCGTCAGAGGTCGGGGGGAGCTCACGGTGGACATCACCGCCCCAAAAAAAAAATGGTCTCCAAACTGTGGCAAAACTACAACTCCCAGCATGCCCGGACAGCCAACGGCTGTCCGGGCATGCTGGGAGTTGTAGTTTTGCAACAGCCGGACTGATACATTGTAAGAAACAAACCGGAATAGGCTGGGTTCATACCGCGTTTTAGCTATACAGATGTTTGATAGAAAACCGATTCCTCAAAACCTGACTAAACTGTATGAAAATGTGTGTACAGTGATCCCTCAACTTACAATGGCCTCAACATACAATAGTTTCAACATACAATGTTTATTTCTGGACCATTGTAACTTGAAACCAGACTCAACATACAATGCTACAGACAGTTCACATCTGTGATAGACAGGTCAATGGCTGAAAGAACTGACCAATCAGAATGGGCATTTTACTGGTAAATCACCTGTATTACTGAAGTGCATGCACTGACTGGCTGTCTGCTAGCGCCCCCTACAGTACAGGGAGGAACTACAAGTTCTGTACTACTTCTTACATGTGCCAGGGTTAGATGCTCCTTTGGACACAAAGTAAGGGCGGCTCAATTTGGGACACTGCGTGTTCTGTATAGGACCCTGAAGAAGCTCCTGTCCTCTACATAAACCATTGTTTCCCAACCAGGTAGACTCCAGCTGTTGCAAAACTACAAATCCCAGCATGCCCGGACAGCCAACGGCTGTCCGGGCATGCTGGGAGTTGTAGTTTTGCAACAGCTGGAGGCACCCTGGTTGGGAAACACTGACATAGACAGTGATTACAGCTCCCAGCAGATCTTTCTTACTTTTATATACAAGGATTTGCTTTATCTATATTAGTTATCTACTTAGTTTTCTTTAATCCTCACCGTTTCCTATTTTTTGGATGACATTTTGGTGGCTTCAGAACCAATTACCAGGTTTCCATAGAGTTCTGGTCTCAACATACAATGGTTTCAACATACAATGGTCGTCCTGGAACCAATTAATATTGTAACTTGAGGGACCACTGTACAAATTTTAATCCGTGTACGTTTGTAACTTTTTATTCCATTATGAATAAAGTTTAAGTTGTTAGATTGAAATTCCAAGAAAAAAAAAAAAACGTATGGAACTGTACGCACATACATTCTGTACGGTTCCCATTGACTCCCATGTTAAAAAAAAAAAAAACACGTTTCAATATGATTTTTCACCCGGACCAAAAACTGTGGTAGACTACGGTTTCGGAAAAAAAATAAAAACTGACCAAACCGTACAGGATGCAAAACGGACGCAACCTGATGCATCTTTTGGCGTACGGTTTTCAATGGAAAGTCAATGCATACGGTTTTCAAATTGAAAACGTATACGGGAACTGTATTGCAAAAACGTGGTGTGAACGCAGCCTTACAAATAGAGATGAGCGAACTTGCAGTAAATTTGATTCGTCACGAACTTCTCGGCTCGGCGGTTGCTGACTTTTCCTGCATAAATTAGTTCAGCTTTCCGGTGCTCCCGTGGGCTGGAAAAGTTGGATACAGTCCTAGGAGACTCTTTCCTAGGACTGTATCCACCTTTTCCAGCTCACCGGAGCACCGGAAAGCTGAACTAATTTATGCAGGAAAAGTCATCAACTGCCGAGCCGAGAAGTTCGTGACGGATCGAATTTACTGTAAGCTCGCTCATCTCTACTTACAAACACTCCAGGATGAAAGAAAATTGCATAACCATACTTTTCTCACAGCTGAGGGTTTGTTACAACCGTACCCAAAGTCTACACATCGCCGGACGCCAGGCGGATACATTTACCTGCACTGATACACTGTAACAAACGGAAGACCTCGTAGGGTATTGTCTAGGCTGGATACATGTGTAACCAATTCAGCAACAAGAAGGGTCCCATTCACTGACAGCAAGCAGACATCTTGAAAGTGGGGAGGATTGGAAACAAGAAAGGGGGGAGATTTATCATTTAGGCGAAAATGTGAGCAATTTTTCCGCGGGGTTAGTCATTAGCGCTGTTTTTTTAATTAATTTTTTTTTATTTATTTTTTTTACACACAATGTTCCTCATTTACTAAGAGTGTTGTGTAGGTTTCTTTGTGGGTTTTAAATTCCCTACAATTTATTTTCCACGGTATTTACTAAGGTTTCCCTACATTTTGCACTTTTCCTACACATTTATCCCCCCGTGACACCACTGCAGATCATTGATTTAAAGCGGGCGCTTTAAATTAATGCACTGCAGCGGCTTTTGCAGTGCCATAGGCCGCCGCCGCCACCCGCTTCTCTCCCCCTACCTGTCCGGGGGTCCTGAGACCTATCACCGCCACCGCTCCCCCCGCCGCACCGTGCCTAGGGGTGCCTCCAGCTGTTGAAAAACTACAACTCCCAGCATGCCCGGACAGCCGTTGGCTGTCCGGGCATGCTGGGAGTTGTAGTTTTGCAACAGCTGGAGGGTCTACTGTAGGTATAGTATATTTTACAGACCCCTGTCCATCCCAGAACCCTGACTCACCTTCCCAGTTGCTGCAGGGACCGTCCGGGGAAAGTGGTCCGGGCCATCCATCCATCCTGTAGTGTCCGGCGGCATTCTGGGTGTCGGGTAAACCGGTCCGGGCTGTCCTCCTTCTCCGGGGGTCCTCTTCTCCACTCCGGGCAGGCTCCGGCCTAGTAACGCTGCATAGACGCCGCTGCGCAGCGACACACCTGACATCACGGCGTAGCGGCGTCTATGCAGCGTACTAGGCCGGAGCCTGCCCGGAGTGGAGAAGAGGACCCCCAGAGAAGGACAGCCCGGACCGGTTCACCCTCCACCCGGAATGCCGCCGGACACTACAGGAAGGATGGATGGCCAGGACCACCCCCATTACGGGTAAGTTAAATTTTTTTTATTGACTCGGAGGGTGGGGGAGGGGCCCAACCGGTATAACTGTATGGGCAAAAATCCATACCGTGGGAGAGAAAAAAACGGTATCCGGTTCATACCGATATACCGCCCAGCACTACGGTGGGGGGTGCGACGCGTCGGGGGGGGGCTTATCGGCAAGGTAATTGCCAATACCAATAATGCCAATAATACCAATAATGCCCAAAATCGTGATTATCGGCCATACCGATAATCGGTCGATCCCTAGTAAATATGTTGGGTTTTTGTGAAAATGTCGGGAACACGCCCCTTTTCTGAGACCACGCCCCCTTTTCGGATTTTCTTAGCAAAATGGACAGTTATTCGGGTTTTTTTCAATTATGGGGTAAATTCTGGCGCTAAATCTGGCACTAAATGCAGACAGAATTTCTGGCGCAATGCGACAGAATCTGGCGCACAACCCGACAAAACATGTCGGGTTTTCAATAGTAAATGAGGGCCAATGTGAAGCTTGCTGCACAAATGTAAGATTTGTCCTAGTGGCTGCGCAAAATGTATAATGTTGCGCACGATATAGTGGAGCTGGAGAGGGTTCAAAGACGGACAACTAGAGTAATACGGGGAATGGGAGGACTACAGTACCCAGAAAGATTATCAGAATTAGGGTTATTTAGTTTAGAAAAAAGAAGGCTTAGGGGAGACCTAATAACTATGTATAAATATATCAGGGGACAGTACAGAGATCTCTCCCATGACCTATTTATACCCAGGAATGTATCTATAACAAGGGGGCATCCTCTACGTCTAGAGGAAAGAAGGTTTCTACACCAGCACAGACGGGGGTTCTTTACTGTAAGAGCAGTGAGACTGTGGAATTCTCTCCCAGAGGAGTAGGGATCGACCGATTATCAGTTTGGCCGATATTCACGATTTTGGACATTATCGGTATCGGCAATTACTTTGTCGATATGCCGATAATGCCCCGCCCCCCTGCCCAGAGACGACCACCTCCGCCGCTGCCCCATTGCCTCCCCTACCCCCGGTTTTATAATTACCTGTTCCCAGGGTCCGCGATACTTCTGGCTCCTGCGACGCCGCCGGAGCCAGAAGTATTGCGGACCCCGGGAACAGGTAATTATAAAACCGGGGGTAGGGGAGGCAATGGGGCAGCGGCGGTGTTGGTTGGACTAGGGAGGTCCCCAGGACAGGCAGGGGGAGCAGGCGGCGGTGGTCTCTGGCCCCGCAAAAGCCGCTGCAGCTCATTTATTTAAAGCGCCCACTTTAAATCATTGATCTGCAGCGGCTTCTGCCCTGGGATATCGGTATAAGTTATCGGCCTGAAAAGTAACAGATTGTCAGTATCGGCCCTAAAAAATCATTATCGGTCGATCCCTACTAAGGAGGTGGTCATGGAGAACTCTGTAAAAGAATTTAAAAGGGGTCTGGATGCATTTTTGGAGAGTAATAACATCACAGGTTATGTATACTAGATTTATAGGGACAGAAGGTTGATCCAGGGATTTATTCTGATTCCATATTTGGAGTCGGGAAGGAATTTTTACCTCTAGTATGAGGGTTTTTTGCCTCCTCTGGATCAACTCAGTAGGGACTCATTAGGGATATAGGTTGAACTTGATGGACTCTGATCTTTTTTCAACCTTATGAACTATGTTACATCACACGGCCGTCTAGACCAGTCCCGTTTTTCTCCCGTCAAAAAAAAAAAAAAAGACAATAATGGATGCAAAGGGATGTTATCCATTTGGATCCATTATTGTTAAGTTAATAAACCAAAAAAAAAAAAAAATCTAAAAAAGGATCGAAAAAATGGATGACATTAAAGACTTTCCATAGACTTCAATGTTAAAATTTACTGTATCCGGTTTTAAGACTGAAGAAAAAAAATACTTAATGTGCCGTTTTTTTCTGCCGTCAAAAAAAAAACCCGGAAATGAGTGCAGACAGTTACAAAGGGATGAAAAATTGGATTAAAATAAAAAAGTTTTTAATCCGTTTACTGCCTGCAAGAACGGAATTGAAACAGGGATTAAAAAAAAAAAAAAAAAACGGGGACAGACGGCCGTGTGAATGCATCCTTAAAGGGGTACTCCGCCCCTAGACATCTTATCCCCTATCCATAGGGGATAAGATGTCAGATCGCCGGGGTCCCGCTGCTGGGGACCCCCGGGATCGCCGCTGCGGCACCCCACCATCATTACTGCGCAGAGCGAGATCACTCTGCACATAATGACGGGCAATACAGGGGCCGGAGCATCGTTACGTCACGGCTCCGCCCCTCATGATATCACGTCCCGCCCCCCTCAATACGAGTCTATGGGAGGGGGCGTGGTGGTCGTCACGCCCCCTCCCATAGACTCGTATTGAGGGGGGTGGGCCTTGACATCATGAGGGGCGGAGCCATGACGTAACGATGTTCCGGCCCCTGTATCACCCGTCATTACGCAAAGAGCGAACTCGCTCTGCAGTAATGACTGCGGGGTGCCGCAGCGGCGATCCCGGGGGTCCCCAGCAGCGGGACCCCGGCGATCTGACATCTTATCCCCTATCCTTTGGATAGGGGATAAGATGTCTAGGGGCGGAATACCCCTTTAATTAACTTGCGCACACACACACAAAAACAAAACAGACAGCAATACATTCCCAATCACATCCGCTGAAAGAATGTTCACTCTTTCGGCGGAGTCTGGGGTCCAATGCTATTTTGGACTTTTTTTTTACGTTCACCATACGGCATCATTAACATTTTATTTTAATAGTTCGGATATTTAGGCACGCAGTGATACCAAATATATATATATATATATATATATATATATATATATATATATATATTTTTTTTTTTTTTTTTTTACACTTTTTGGGGGTGAAATAGGGAAAATGGGACAATTTACGTTTTTATTGAGGGAGGGGGTTTTTCACTTTTTTTTACTTTTATACTTTAATAGTCCCCATAGGGGACTATTTATTAGGGGGTGTGAATCGCCAAAAATTTGGCGATTCGAATCGCGATACCAGTGTGGCGATTCGATATATCCCGATATATCGCGATACCATCTAGGTGACGATACATCGCAATATATCCCGATTCTGTCTAAAAAACAATGTCTTTTACACTTTTATTAAAACTTTATTTTTATTTTATTTTTTTTTATACACTTTATTAGTCTTTTAGGAATCATTAGATTCCTCAGACAGATGAATAGAGTTCTATTGAACTCCATTTATCTGCTATCCATTGATAGAGCCTGGTCCAGCCAGGATCTATCAATGACAGAGCCACGGAGAGCAGGGAAGCAGAGGTAAGCCCTCCGGCTACCTCCACAGTGGATCGCCCGCCCGCGATCACTCTGCGGGGGGGCGATCTAGCCCACCAGGGAGCATACACATGTCCCTTTAGACGCTGCTGTCAGCTTTGACAGCGGCGATCTAAAGGGTTAATAGCCAGCCGCGGCGATCGCCGCATGCTGGTTATTAGCGGCGGCCCCCGGTTACTGAGAACAGCCGGGGACTGCAGAGTATGGAGCGGGCACGAGTCAGAGCCCGCTCCATACACCCAGAGCGCTGCCGCGTCAGATCCAGCTGACAAAATGTGGAACTTTTATCTCCTGATGCCCGGGACAGGACATGCTGTTCCGGGGATCAGGAGATACAAATTCCACATCACTAAAAGAATCGATTCAAAAATATTTTGAATCGATTCAGTATCGGCAAGTGAAAAATCGCGATAATCGCGGGAATCGATTTTTTCTTACATCCCTACTATTTATAGCAATCATTCAATTGCTAATACTGTTCAGTGCTATGCATAGGACACAGCACTGATCAGTGTTATCAGTTACCTTCTGCTCGATCGAAGATCAGAGCAGAAGACTGGTGGAAGGCAGCGGAGGCAGGTGAGGGGACCTCCATCTGCCATGCTGGATGATCGGATCGCCGCGGCATCATCCGATCATCCATTTTATTGACCGCAATGCTGCAGATGCCATGATCTGTATTTATCATGGCATCTGAGGGGTTAATGGCGGACATTCGCACGATCGCGGATGTCCGCCATTACCGGCGGGACCTGCCACGCATGATCCGGGCATCGTATTGATATGATGCTCGTAGTTATGCATAGGACGTAAATGTACATCCTGGTGCGTTAAGTACCAGCTCATCAGTACATTTACGTCCAGCGTCGTTAAAGGGGTACTCCGATGGAACATTTTATTTTTTAAATGAACTGGTGCCGGAAAGTTAAACAGAATTGTAAATTACTTCTATTTAAAAATCGCAATCCTTTCCTTACTTTTAGCAGCTGTATACTACAGAGGAAATTATTATTTTATTTATTTATTTTTTGTCCTGTCCACAGTGCTCTCTGCTGACCCCTGTGTCCGTATCAGGAACTGTCCAAAGCAGAATAGGTTTGCTATGGGGATTTTCTCCTCCTCTGGGACAGTTCCGGATACAGGCATCAGGTGTCAGCAGAGAGCACTGTGGACAAGACAAAAAAAGAAATTAAAAAAAGAACAGAAGTTCCTCTGTAGCATACAGCTGCTAAAAAGTACTGGAAGGTAAAGATTCTTTAATAGAAGTCATTTACAAATCTGTTTAACTTTCTGGCACCAGTTGATTTAAAAAAAATAAAAATGAAAAAATAAAAATAAATAAAAAAAGTTTTCCACTGGAGTACCCCTTTAAGTAATAAATGCAACACACCTGCCTGGCACACTAAGCCACGCCCCCTCCAAGTACAATTTTTTTTTTTTTTTTTTTACAAATATATACATATGGCGCATAAGCTGGAAAGCCACACAAAAAACAAACCAATAAATGGTGCCGCAAAGTATGTAAAATCAGAACACACTGTGCGCAAATACAGTGCCACCCCAGCAGTATCAAAACTACAAGTCCCAGCATGCTCCGACAGGCGCAGGTTGGGGGGGGATCGCTCCCTCAGAAGCTCTAATAAAGCCTCCTTTATAACCAAAGCCATTGTGTATGTGACGGTATGTGATCTGATCGGAGAGGGGCGGTGCTGGTGCTTTGTGTCAGATTCTTTTCGCTGCTGAGTAGAACAGCTGTATTCAGAGGGAGAAACATTATCCGCTTCTCAGCCCCAATATAAGATTAGGCATCCTACCAAATACTCCAAATTCCGGTGACCAATCCCCCCTGCTATGATCTACAGCGGTGTTTCCCAACCAGCGTGCCTCCAGCTGTTGCAAAGCTACAACTCCCAGCATGCCCGGACAGCCGTTGGCTGTCCGGGCATGCTGGGAGTTGTAGTTTTGCAACAGCTGGAGGCACCCTGGTTGGGAAACGCTGATCTAGAGATCAGCGTTCAGAGTGATTCAGGAATGGATAAGTTCATAAGGGAATATAGCAAATTAGACTCAACATTTATAATGCGGCCAAAAAGAAACAGTAATGAGGGCGGCCGGGCTCACACTGAGCAATTACTATATCAGAATCAAATCAACACCGAATCACAGCAGCCAGGTCACAAACAAGGGGGTAATCTTCTTAATACTCCAGAGCTGCACTCACTATTCTGCTGGTGGGGTCACTGTGTACATACATTACATTACTTATCCTGTACTGATCCTGAGTTATATCCTGTATTATACTCCAGAGCTGTACTCACTATTCTGCTGGTGAGGTCACTGTGTACATACATTACATTACTTATCCTGTACTGATCCTGAGTTATATCCTGTATTATACTCCAGAGCTGTACTCACTATTCTGCTGGTGAGGTCACGGTGTTCATACATTACATTACTTATCCTGTACTGATCCTGAGTTATATCCTGTATTATACTCCAGAGCTGTACTCACTATTCTGCTGGTGAGGTCACTGTGTACATACATTATATTACTTATCCTGTACTGATCCTGAGTTATATCCTGTATTATACTCCAGAGCTGTACTCACTATTCTGCTGGTGAGGTCACTGTGTACATACATTATATTACTTATCCTGTACTGATCCTGAGTTATATCCTGTATTATACCCCAGAGCTGTACTCACTATTCTGCTGGTGAGGTCACTGTGTACATACATTACATTACTTATCCTGTACTGATCCTGAGTTATATCCTGTATTATACTCCAGAGCTGCACTCACTATTCTGCTGGTGGGGTCACTGTGTACATATATTACATTACTTATCCTGTACTGATCCTGAGTTATATCCTGTATTATTCTCCAGAGCTGTACTCACTATTCTGCTGGTGAGGTCACTGTGTACATACATTACATTACTTATCCTGTACTGATCCTGAGTTATATCCTGTATTATACTCCAGAGCTGCACTCACTATTCTGCTGGTGGGGTCACTGTGTACATATATTACATTACTTATCCTGTACTGATCCTGAGTTATATCCTGTATTATACTCCAGAGCTGCACTCACTATTCTGCTGGTGAGGTCACTGTGTACATACATTACATTACTTATCCTGTACTGATCCTGAGTTATATCCTGTATTATTCTCCAGAGCTGTACTCACTATTCTGCTGGTGAGGTCACTGTGTACATACATTACATTACTTATCCTGTACTGATCCTGAGTTATATCCTGTATTATTCTCCAGAGCTGCACTCACTATTCTGCTGGTGAGGTCACTGTGTACATATATTACTTATCCTGTACTGATCCCGATTTATATCCTGTATTATACTCCAGCACATCTCAGTGTTCCTCTGCCCGCACACTATTGTTCGTTGTACACAATGCCCCCACATGGCGGGCACCACTCGCTGACAGTGACTGATCACTATTTATCCATCGCTGATCGCTGCAGTAAATTGATATTGATCAGAGAAAAGTATCGAACAGCTAAAATGATTAATGTTTTGGCTGTGCTCCGAGACCTTGTGGGTGCTGAGACCTACATCTCGTACACAGGTGACAGGTAGGTGCCAAACAGAACTGCTGCAGAACATCGCGCACAGCCACTGCTGCAGAGATTACACCCAGACAGACCACATTTTCAGCCGGACATTATCACAATGAGGATCGTCTGGGTCAGGAGAGGCGGAAGAGACGAGAGGTGACAGGATCGCGGTATTAAGAGGGTAGAGGCAGTCAGGGGATTACAAGAGAATAATAGGGGGCACATCGGGGGAGGCGACAGGAGGCACATCGGGGGAGGCGACAGGAGGCACATCGGGGGAGGCGACAGGAGGCACATCGGGGGAGGCGACAGGAGGCACATCGGGGGAGGCGACAGGAGGCACATCGGGGGAGGCGACAGGAGGCACATCGGGGGAGGCGACAGGAGGAGGAAAATCAGGGGTTGGCTAATGGTGACAGGAGGAGAGAGAAAGAGGGGGGATAGAGGAGACTACAGGTCAGTAATAGGGGGGGGGAGGATAGAGGAGACTACAGGACAGTAATAGGGGGGGATAGAGGAGACTACAGGACAGTAATAGGGGGGGATAGAGGAGACTACAGGACAGTAATAGGGGGGGGATAGAGGAGACTACAGGACAGTAATAGGGGAGGGATAGAGGAGACTACAGGTCAGTAATAGGGGGGGGATAGAGGAGACTACAGGTCAGTAATAGGGGGGGGATAGAGGAGACTACAGGTCAGTAATAGGGGGGGGGGATAGAGGAGACTACAGGACAGTAATAGGGGGGGGGGATAGAGGAGACTACAGGACAGTAATAGGGGGGGGGATAGAGGAGACTACAGGACAGTAATAGGGGGGGATAGAGGAGACTACAGGACAGTAATAGGGGGGGATAGAGGAGACTACAGGACAGTAATAGGGGGGGATAGAGGAGACTACAGGAAAGTAATAGGGGGGGATAGAGGAGACTACAGGACAGTAATAGGGGGGGATAGAGGAGACTACAGGACAGTAATAGGGGGGGATAGAGGAGACTACATGACAGTAATAGGGGGGGATAGAGGAGACTACAGGACAGTAATAGGGGGGGATAGAGGAGACTACAGGACAGTAATAGGGGGGGATAGAGGAGACTACAGGACAGTAATAGGGGGGGATAGAGGAGACTACAGGACAGTAATAGGGGGGGGTAGAGGAGACTACAGGACAGTAATAGGGGGGGATAGAGGAGACTACAGGACAGTAATAGGGGGGGGGATAGAGGAGACTACAGGACAGTAATAGGGGGGGGGATAGAGGAGACTACAGGACAGTAATAGGGGGGGGGATAGAGGAGACTACAGGACAGTAATAGGGGGGGGGGGGGGGGTAGAGGAGACTACAGGACAGTAATAGGGGGGGGGTAGAGGAGACTACAGGACAGTAATAGGGGGGGGGATAGAGGAGACTACAGGACAGTAATAGGGGGGGATAGAGGAGACTACAGGACAGTAATAGGGGGGGGGGATAGAGGAGACTACAGGACAGTAATAGGGGGGGGGATAGAGGAGACTACAGGACAGTAATAGGGGGGGATAGAGGAGACTACAGGACAGTAATAGGGGGGGGGATAGAGGAGACTACAGGACAGTAATAGGGGGGATAGAGGAGACTACAGGACAGTAATAGGGGGGATAGAGGAGACTACAGGACAGTAATAGGGGGGATAGAGGAGACTACAGGACAGTAATAGGGGGGATAGAGGAGACTACAGGACAGTAATAGGGGGGATAGAGGAGACTACAGGACAGTAATAGGGGGGGATAGAGGAGACTACAGGACAGTAATAGGGGGGGATAGAGGAGACTACAGGACAGTAATAGGGGGGATAGAGGAGACTACAGGACAGTAATAGGGGGGGGGGACAGGGGAGACTCCAGGACAGTAATAGGGGGGATAGAGGAGACTACAGGACAGTAATAGGGGGGATAGAGGAGACTACAGGACAGTAATAGGGGGGGATAGAGGAGACTACAGGACAGTAATAGGGGGGGGGATAGAGGAGACTACAGGACAGTAATAGGGGGGGGATAGAGGAGACTACAGGACAGTAATAGGGGGGGATAGAGGAGACTACAGGACAGTAATAGGGGGGATAGAGGAGACTACAGGACAGTAATAGGGGGGATAGAGGAGACTACAGGACAGTAATAGGGGGGGGATAGAGGAGACTACAGGACAGTAATAGGGGGGGTGGAGGAGACTACAGGACAGTAATAGGGGGGGGGGATAGAGGAGACTACAGGACAGTAATAGGGGGGGATAGAGGAGACTACAGGACAGTAATAGGGGGGATAGAGGAGACTACAGGACAGTAATAGGGGGGATAGAGGAGACTACAGGACAGTAATAGGGGGGGATAGAGGAGACTACAGGACAGTAATAGGGGGGGATAGAGGAGACTACAGGACAGTAATAGGGGGGGATAGAGGAGACTACAGGACAGTAATAGGGGGGATAGAGGAGACTACAGGACAGTAATAGGGGGGGATAGAGGAGACTACAGGACAGTAATGGGTGGAGACTATAACGGGGTGACTGGGTGTCAGGTGACCCGCGGGTCCCCATTACTCACCGCTCTGCTCTCCCAAGAAGACCAGCTTGAATTTCCTCAGCGGGTTCCCGAAGTCTCCTCCGGAGGACATGATGTCGGAGCGAGCGCTGCAGGATCGGGAAGCTGCTGCCGGGGGAGGCGGGAGGGGGCGCCTGGGGAGCGGGGACGACACAGCAAGAGAGGAGCCGCTTCCCGTGACCTCTCACACACACCTGACACACAGGCCCCGCCCCTACAGCCAGCACACAGCCCAACCCTGCAGCACTCAACTGCCAGGCCCTGTCTCCAGGACGACCGAACACATCAGCCAATAGAGGGAGCTCAAAACCTGCCAATCACGTGGCAGGAGGAGGGGCTTTGTGTCCACTGCAGGCAGCCATTATAAGTGCGGCAATAGGCGGCGTATGTATAGAGAAATGAAGGAATTTTTATTATAACTGACGAGCCGCAGGTTGTGAATCACTGCGCCACACAATAACACAACCTGTAGATATACATTATAATCCAACTACAACATACCGAGTATATGAAATAACAGGAACGCATGAATGCCCCAACCAATATGTCGCCTCCTAACCACCAGCCTCGGCTTCGTGACGTCACGCATTAAAAGCTCACGACGGGCGGTGATAGGAGGATCCGCAAGACGACTGCTATTGGTTAACTCGGGTAGCAGTATAGGGCGTGGTCTCATAGGGAGGCGGGGTCTGTGATGGTAGTTAGGTTGCAGCGTGTAGTGCGGACGCCACGTTACTTGCTGTCACTTCCGGATGATGTCATCACAGATCTTTGCCCCTGTGAAGTGCCATCATCATCATCAGTGGGCGGGGCCTGGACTAGGGCTGGGTCGGGTCACGTGATGTTTTTTTTTTTTTTTGTGTGTGAATGTTCGGTCCTTGCCTACCTGTGTTGTGGAACTACAAGTACCAGCGTGTTGGGTGGATATGCTGAAGCTTTTAATACTAGCATATTGGCTTAACCCCTTAAGGACGCAGGGTTTTTCCATTTTCATTTTTTCCTCATCACCTTCTAAAAACCATAACACTTTCAATTTTCCACCTAAAATTCCATATTATGGCTTATTTTTTGCGCCATCAATTCTACTTTGCAGTGACATTAGTCATTTTACCAAAAAATCCACAGCGAAATGGAAAAAAAATTAATTGTGCGTCAAAATTGAAGAAAAAAGGCTATTTTGTAATTTTTGGAGGCTTCCGTTTCTACGCAGTGCATATTTCGGTAAAAATTACACCTTATCATTATTCTGTAGGTCCATACGGTTAAAATGATCCCCTACTTATATAGGTTTGATTTTGTCGCACTTCTGGAAAAAATCATAACTACATGCAAAAAAATTTATACGTTAAAAATTCTCATCTTCTGACCCCTATAACTTTTTTATTTTTCCGTGTACGGGCCGGTATGAGGACTAATTTTTTGCGACGTGTTCTGAAGTTTTTATCGGTACCATTTTTGTATTGATCGGACTTTTTGATCGCTTTTTATTCATTTTTTCATGATATAAAAAGTGACCAAAAATACGCTATTTTGGACTTTGGAATTTTTTTGCGCGTGCGCCATTTACCGTGCGGTTTAATTAATGAAATATTTTTATAATTCGGACATTTCCGCACGCGGCGATACCACAAATGTTTATTTTTATTTACACATTTTTTTTTTATGGGAAAAGGGGGGTGATTCAAACTTATCAGGGAAGGGGTTAAATGATCTTAACTTTTTTTTTTCACTTTTTTTTTGCAGTGTTATAGCTCCCATAGGGACCTATAACACTGCACACACTGATCATTGTTATCCCATAGGCGACTATAACACTGCACACACTGAACTTTTACCCTGATCCCTGCAAAGCCATAGCTTTGCATGGATCAGCATTATAGGTGGTCGATTGCTCAAGCCTGTAGCTCAGGCCTGGAGCAATCAAACGCAGATCGGACGCGACGGAGCAAGGTAAGGGGACCTCCGCTCGCATCCTAGCTGATCGGGACATCACGATTTTATCGCGATAGTCCCGATCAGCCCGACTGAGCTGCCTGGAAGCTTTCACTTTTTTTAGATGCGGCGATCAACTTTGATCGCCACATCTAAAGGGTTAATAGCGCGCGGCACAACTATCGGTGCCGCACGCTATTAGCCCAGGGTCCCGGCTATCATTAGCCACCGTGACCAACCCGGTATGATGCGGGGTCACGGCGTGACCCCGTTTTAAATACCGGGCGTAGGGCGTACAGGTACGCCCTAAGTTCCTTAAGAGGTTAATCCAGCTTTTCTCACAACTACAATTACCAGCATAACCGGACAGCCTTCGCCTCATTCTAACTCGTATATGAGGCTTTGTAAGACAAAACAAAAAATTCCCAAAAGTTGCAAAATTGCGTGTTTCCTTTCAATTTCCTCCACAAATAATATTGTTTTTTGTTTCACATACAAGTTTATTTGGTGGTGTAAAAAACAATCCCTCATATGGGTCTGTGGAGGGAAAAATAAAAGAGTTATGGCTCTTAGAAGGAGAGGAGGAAAAAACAAAAACACAAAAATAAAAACTGGCTGTGTCCTTAAAGGGTTAAAAAAAAATTATTTTTCTTTAAATGGGCACTGTCATGAACTTTTTTTTTATATGTTGTAGTACATATGTACTACAACATATCTAATACATTTTTTTTTTTTTTTTTTATTAAAATGCTTGAAAACCGGCCACTAGGGGTCTCCCTCCTAGTGGCCGGCTGCAGGCTGGCGTGACGTCACGCCTGAATTCGGACTGATGCCGGCCGGGCATCGGTCCTAATTCATTCAGCCTGCGCTCACTCCCTGCCTGTCAATCAGACAGACAGGGAGCGAGCGCATTGGCTCCCTGGCCGGCCGGCCACTCCTCCTGCACATGAGTCCGCCGCTGCTGCTGCCCCTGCACGCCGGACTGTCTGGCAGTATGTACCGATCTATTTTAGGGGAGATCGGGGGTTGGGGGAGAGCGGGGTTCTGCATATTAAACACGGGGGGGGGGGGATCGGGGAACAGACCGAGGGAATGGGGTAGCGCCGCGCCCATGGCCCTAACTACGGTAATTGTTTTCTGCACAGGGTGCCTCCAGCTGTTTCAACACTACAACTCCCAGCTTGGCCTGATACCCAATAGATGTCAGGGCAAGCTGGGAGTTGTAGTGGTGAAACAGCTGGAGGCACCCTATATAGATGAACTAAGGGCGGAAGTTGCCCTCCCCAGCAGGAATCAGTGACGTGGTGCCTGCTGGGGAAGTCTGCCTGGTAGTGAGCACACTACCAGGCAGACAAAAAGTCATTTTTAACATAGTAAAAAAAAAATATTAAAAGCAGGGAGGGGGTTAGGGATAGAAAAAGAAAAAAAAGGATGGTGGGCGCTACCCTTTAATTCATTTATTTTTTACATTTTTTTTAAGGGGTACTCCGGGGAAATAAAACATATCCTATCCACAGGATAGGGGAAATGTTTCTGATCCTTGGGGGTCCAACCAGTGGGGTCACCGTGATCATCTGTACAAGGGTCGCCTTCTTACCTGTCCTGTGCGCCCTCCAACCCCCACAGGAGCATGCCGAGGATTTGCCAGTCTGTGCATATTGGCTTAACCCCTTGGGGACGAAGCCCATATTCACCTTAAAGGGGTATTCCGCTGCTCAGTGTTTGGAACAAACTGTTCCGAACGCTGGAGCCGGCGCCGGGAGCTCGTGATGTTGTAGCCCCGCCCCTAATGATGTAATGTCCCGCCCCTTCAATACAAGTCTATGGGAGGGGGCGTGACATCTGTCACGCCCCCTCCCATAGACTTGCATTGAGGGGGCGGGGCGGGACATAATGAGGGGGCAGGGCTATGATGTCACAAGCTCCCGGCGCCGGCTCCAGCGTTCGGAACAGTTTGTTCCAAACACTGAGCAGCGGAATACCCCTTTAAGGACCAGGCCAATTTTTGTTTTTGCACTTTCTTTATTCCTCCTCACCTTCTAATAATCATACCGCTTTCAATTTTGCACCTACAGACCCATATAAGGGTTTATTTTTGGCCTCACCAATTGTACTTTGTAATAACATCACTTATTTTATAACATAATCTGCGGTAAAACAAGAAAAAAAATTATTTGTGGGGTGAAATAAAAAAAATAAAAAACGCCATTGGGCTTCCGATTCTACACAATTCATTTTTCGGTAAAAATGACACCTTATCTTTATTCTGTAGTTCCATACGGCTACAAGGATACCCAATTTATGTAGGTTTTATTTTATTTTACTACTTAAAAAAAAATTACCGGTATACATTTTTTTATGGTATATGAAGTGACCAAAGATGCACAATTTTACGTGTACGCCATCGACCATGCGGTTAAGCTACCCTTATATTTTAATAGTTCGGACATTTGATATCAACAAAAATGATTATTTTTATTTTATATTTATTTATAAAAAAAATGGGAAAAGGGGGGTGGTTCAAACTTTTATTAGGGAAGGGGTTAATCGACCTAATTCACCTAATCGACCTAAAACACCTAATTTTTTTTTTAGTCCCAATAACATGCCATAGCATAGCACTGATCATTGTTATCGGTGCTCTGCTGCTCCAGCCTGCTGAAGCTTCCTGGATCGGCAGAGCACCGATCGGAAGGCGAGGAGGCAGGTATGCGCCCTCCCGCCGTCCTCTCAGCTGATCGGGACATCGCGGTTTCCTCACGAAGGTCCCGATAAACTCCACTGAGCTGCCGGAATTATTTTACTTTAGATTCAGATGCCGCGATCAACTTTGATCTCAGCATCTAAAGGGTTAATGCCGGGCATCGGTCTGATCGCCAGTGTCCGGGATTAACCCTGGGTTCTGGCTGCTAATAGCAGTCGGGACCCACCGGGTTTGAAGCGTTCTCCGCTCGTGAGCACGCTTCAAACTGCAGTAACGGGACAAGGGCGTACATGTACGCCCTTGGTCCTTAAGTACCGGGACGCAAGCGCGCCCTTCGTTCCCAACAGGTTAAAGAGCCTGTCACCAAACTAAACTTTTAATATATTGGGGGAGATTTATCAAAACCTGTCAAGAGGAAAAGTTTGCCATAACAAACGATCAGATCCCTTCTTTCATGTTCCAGAGGTATTTTGCCATCTGGTTGCTATGGGCAACTTAGCAACTTTTCTTCTACACAGGTTTTGCTAAATCTCCCCCCCAATGTTCCTTATGTAATTATGAGACACTTTGCTATTTATTTGCTGTTAAAATTCTCAACCTTTATATGTTTTTAATCTGATTGAAAAAATGGCCACTAGGTGGCTCTAGTCTGTTCCCTGCCACAAGTCAAACAGTTAGTTTGTTCTCCTCCCGGCCTGTCAGGAGACCAAACTCAGGAAGTGCGTGCAGGGCATGGTGAGGCATAGCTGCTGGGGAACGCCCGCTTTCTCCTGCCGGAAACTCACACAATGTGAGCAAGGGGAAAGGTATGAAACAGAGCTTTTTAACCCTTTAACGACAATGGACGTAAATGTATGTCATGGTGACGTGGTACTTAGCGCACCATGACGTACATTTACCAACATGATTGCGAGCACCGCTCCGGTGCGTAAATGCTAGCAGCAGCCAGGGACCCACCCGGTAATGGCGGACATCCGCGATCGCGCGGTTGTCCGCCATTAACCCTTCCGATTCCGTGATCAATACAGATCACGGCATCTGCGGCAGTGCGGTACTTTGAATGGATGATCGGATCGCCCGCAGCGCTGCCGCGGCGATCCGATCATCCAGCATGGCGGCCGGAGGTCCCCTCACCTGGCTCCGGCCGTCTCCCGGGGTCTTCTGCTCTGGTCTGAGATCGAGCAGAATTAGATCACCGATTATACTGATCAGTGCTGTGTCCTATACATAGCACTGAACAGTATTAGCAATCAACTGATTGCAATCAATAGTCCCCTATGGGGACATAAAAAGTGTAAAAAAGTGTAAAAAAAAAATATATAAAAAAATTTTGAAAATCCCCAATAAAAAAGTAAAACATCCGTTTTTCCCATTTTACTCCCCAAAAAAGTGTTAAAA
This sequence comes from Hyla sarda, assembly GCF_029499605.1. Taxonomy (NCBI): domain Eukaryota; kingdom Metazoa; phylum Chordata; class Amphibia; order Anura; family Hylidae; genus Hyla; species Hyla sarda. Next base: position 14,535,501 of record NC_079190.1, on the reverse strand, counting down.
AATTAATACACATATTTGGTATCGCCGCGTAAAAGTCTGAACTATTAAAATATATTGTTAATTATCCCGTATGGTGAACGGCGTAAACGTAAATTTTTTTTAAAAAAGTCCAAAATTGCTGCTTTTTTGTCACCCTTTATTCCAAAAAAAAATTTTTTTATTAAAAATTAATAAAAAAGTAAAACCTAAGCAAAAGGGATACTGATAAAAACTACAGATCATGGCGCAAAAAATGAGCCCTCATATCGCCCCATATAACGACAAATGAGAAAGTTATAGGTGGTCAAAATAGGGCAATTTCAAACATACTAATTTTGTTAAAATGGTTTGAGATTTTTTTGTAAGCGGTAAAATTATAGAAAAGCATATAACATGGGGATCATTTTAATCATATTGACCCACAGAATAAAGAAAACGTGTTATTTTTGCCGGAAAGTGTACAGCGTGAAAACAAAACCTTCCAAAATTTGCTAAATTGCGTTTTTCTTTTCCCACATTTATAATATTTGTTTGGTTGCGCCGTACATTTTATGGTAAAATAAGTGATGTCATTACAAAGAACAATTAGTGACGCAAAAAACAAGCCCTCATATGGGTCTGTGGATGGAAATATAAGAGAGTGATGATTTTTAGAAGGCGAGGAGGAAAAAACGAAAATGCAAAAATAAAATTGGTCTGGTCCTTAAAGGGGTACTCCCACCCTAGACATCTTATCCCCTATCCAAAGGATAGGGGATAAGATGTCAGATCGCCGGGGTCCCGCTGCTGGGGACCCCGGGGATCGCCGCTGCGGCACCCCGCCATCATTACTGCACAGAGCAAGTTCGCTCTGTGCGTAATGACGGGTGATACAGGGGACGGAGCAGCGTGATGTCATGGCTCCGCCCCTCATGACATCACGGCCCGTCCCCTTAATGCAAGTCTATGGCAGGGGGCGTGACGACCGCCACACCCCCTCCCATAGACTTGTATTGACGGGGGTGGGCCGTGACGTCACGAGGGGCGGAGCCGGGACGTAACGATGCTCCGGCCCCTGTATTGCCCGTCATTACGTGCAGAGCGAACTCAGCAGTGGGACTGCAGCGATCTGACATCTTATCCCCTATCCTTTGGATAGGGGATAAGATGTCTAGGGGCGGAGTACCCCTTTAAGGCCAAAATGGGCCTGGTCCTTAAGGGGTTAAAGCTCCAAATTTTTGTTAAAGGGCAGGAGGGGTGTTATGAGTAGTTAGGGAATATAATCTGAGTTAGTTTAGAAAATATGGTTGGATGACAGGCACTCTTTAACTAAAACAGGGTGCCTCCAGCTGTTGCAAAACTACAACTCCCAACATGCCCAGACAGCCAAAGGCTGTCTGGGCATATTGGAAGTTGTAGTTTTGCAATAAATATTGGCTTAACCCCTTTAGGACTGGGCCAGTTTTCATTTTTTGCGTTTTTGTTTTTTCCTCTTCGTTTTTTTCTCCTCTTTTATTTTTCCATCCACAGACCCTTATGATGATTCATTTTGCTATAAACTGTACAGCACAACAACAACAAAAAAAATAAAAAATTACTTGTGGGGCAAAATTGAAGAAAAAAAGTCAATATGGAAATTGTAAGGGCTTTGTTTGTACGCAGTGCACTTTGTGATAAAACTGACTTAAATATCGGAGGGGGTCTCAGCATTGAGACCCCAACTGATCTGAACCTACAACAGGTCTGTACAACATGCCAAAAGTAAAAGGATTAAAATTGAAGGAGTACTCTAGTGCCGACTATTCCACCCTTTGTGCCCGGGCTGAAAAATAAATGAAAATAAACATTCACTCACCTTCCTGCGTTCCCCCGGAGCGCTGCTTCAGCTGATCGGTCCTCCGGTCCTGGCTTCTTCCTTCTTCCTGTACACGGATCGTTACACGCCGCAGCGATGTCCCGCCTTGGCCGGTGATAGGCTGACCGCCGTGTGACGATCCGTGCACAGGAAGAAGACGGGACCGAAGGACCGATCAGCTGTAGCAGCGCTTTGGGGGGAACGCAGGAAGGTGAGTGAAAGTTTATTTTAAAAATTTTTTTTCAGCCTGGGCATAACGGAGGAGGAATAGTCGGCACTAGAGAACTCCTTTAACCCATCCCCTATCCACAGGATAGAGTATAAGCAGCTGATCACGGGGGGTCCGACCGCTGGGACCCCCCCGTGATCTCCAGGACGGGACCCTGCTCTCTCAGTGAGGAGTGCGTGTTGTCTACCAGTAGACGGCACATTCTCCATTCATTTCTGTGGAAGCCCCGATGATGCGGAGCGCTGTACTCGGGTCTTTTCGGTGCTCCCATAGGAAAGAATGTAGCGTGTGTCGGCTGCGGTATGTGCTCCTCACTAAGAGCCGGGTCAGGTCCCGGTGATCGCAGAGGCCCCAGCGGTCGGGACCCCCACGATCAGCTACTTATCCCCTATGTGTACAGGGGATAAGTTAATTTTCAACAGAGATCTCCTTTAATCTAAATGACAATAACACTTTAAAGCACTACTGTCACTCACTTCTGACCAGATCGCAATGCGAGTTATAACCTGGTGAAGTGCGCGGCAGTCCAGTCTGATTCATTCACTCCATAGACCGGTGGTTTCCAACCTTTTTCAGCTCAGAGCACCGACAACTGTAGGAAGAAAAAAAAAAAACATACTCATCTCGGTTTCCCCGCAATAATCAGCGTCTTCTTCATGTAGAGCGTCTCTACGTAGAGGCCAAATAACACTTCTCTACCTACGGGGCGTGTACGATGGCGCCATTGTGTGTGTCCCATTTTCAGCCTCTAGCGGTCTCAGGTAGCGTCACTAGAGCCTTTGGCTGTCTGGGAGTTTTGCAACAGCTGGAGGCCCCCTGCTTGGGAAATGCTGCTTTAAAGGGGTAGTCCAGTGCTGAAAAACTTATCCCCTATCCTAAGGATAGGGGATAAGTTTCAGATCACGGGGGGCCCCCTGCGATTTCCTGTACGGGGCCCCGGCTCGCTGGCCAGATAGCGGGTGTTGACCACCGCATGAAGCGATGGCTGACACACTCCCTCAATACATCGCTATGGCAGAGCCGGAGATTGCCGAAAGATACTTAAAGGGGTCATACGCCGCCGGCCCTGTGGTCGACCGTAATCAGTCCCGGAGTGAACACGCTCTGGGGACTGATTACAAACGGGGTGCCGCGTGCATGATCCCGGGGGTCCCCAGCGGCGGGACTCCCGCGATCAGGCATCTTATCCCCTATCCTTTGGATAGGGGAAAAGATGTATAAGCACCGGAGTACCCCTTTAAAGGATACTTCTATTACACAACGCATTGCAGCTGTCTCCACCGTGAGACCCTGTGTAATGTGATGCTATGGAGACGGGGCGAGAATGTAATGTATAAACATTATATATATATACGGCAGGGAAAAGCCTCCCGTGCAGGGATTTAGGCGCCAATTTTGTAATGCGCATCCATTTTGTGCAAAGCGCTACACGATATTAGCCAAGGGTTAATTGGAGAGTCATGACAAGTTGTTATAGAGCAGGGCTCTGCAGCTGTTGCAGCACTACAACTCCCAGTACGCTTCTCTTATGCTAGTCATTCTTCTTTTGCAACACCTTCTGACTTTTTGAGCCATGTCACAATGCAGTGTCCCCCAACTCTGTGGCCCTCTCCAGCTATTGCAAAACTACAACTCCCAGCATGCCCTGAGAGCCCGAGATGGCAGTTGTTGTCATTTTTTGCAACAGCTGGAGACCCACAGTTGGTGGTGACAGCTGAGTCAATCTGACGTGAGGATTTCCTGTTTCCCTGGTTACAGCAGAACCTTTCTGTGCCATTGTCGGGGAAGGATTTCAGTGGTGCACTTCCTGTGCGTTTGCCAGTACTGTCCCCCGTGTGGTGAGAAGGTGACTGTGAGTATTTCTACAGGGAAAAGGGTGATATTGTGGGGGATTTCAGGATCTGATATCTTGTTTTGTGTGCCCCATTAGATGCTACCTGTCAGAGGGGGGCCCCTGCTCAGATCCACTGCAGCTCTCTGCAGGTAAGAGCTCCATACAGCATGGCTGTGGGACTACAAGGTGCAGCATGCACAGACAGAGAAGCAAGTCATTAAGGATTTGTCCCAAGATGAACCCCTCATATTGCTTCACGCTCTAGGTGTCCAAACTGTGGCCCTTCAGCTCTTGCAGAACTACAACTCCCAGCATGCAGAATGTAGTGACTGGAGGGGGAAAATTGCATTTTTAAGGCTATCCCATTATACTAAGGCAGTGTTTCCCAACCAGGGTGCCTCCAGCTGTTGCAAAACTACAACTCCCAGCATGCAGAATGTAGTGACTGGAGGGAAAAATAGCATTTTTAAGGCTATCCCATTATACTAAGGCAGTGTTTCCCAACCAGGGTGCCTCCAGCTGTTGCAAAACTACAACTCCCAGCATGCAGAATGTAGTGACTGGAAGGAAAAATAGCATTTTTAAGGCTATCCCATTATTCGAAGGCAGTGTTTCCCAACCAGGGTGCCTCCAGCTGTTGCAAAACTACAACTCCCAGCATGCAGAATGTAGTGACTGGAGGGGAAAATAGCATATTTAAGGCTATCCCATTATTCTAAGGCAGTGTTTCCCAACCAGGGTTCCTCCAGCTGTTGCAAAACTACAACTCCCAGCATGCAGAATGTGGTGACTGGAGGGAAAAATAGCATTTTTAAGGCTATCCCATTATACTAAGGCAGTGTTTCCCAACCAGGGTGCCTCCAGCTGTTGCAAAACTACAACTCCCAGCATGCAGATTGTAGTGACTGGAGGGAAAAATAGCATTTTTAAGGCTATCCCATTATACTAAGGCAGTGTTTCCCAACCAGGGTGCCTCCAGCTGTTGCAAAACTACAACTCCCAGCACGCAGAATGTAGTGACTGGAGGGAAAAATAGCATTTTTAAGGCTATCCCATTATTCTAAGGCAGTGTTTCCCAACCAGGGTGCCTCCAGCTGTTGCAAAACTACAACTCCCAGCATGCAGAATGTGGTGACTGGAGGGAAAAATAGCATTTTTAAGGCTATCCCATTATACTAAGGCAGTGTTTCCCAACCAGGGTGCCTCCAGCTGTTGCAAAACTACAACTCCCAGCATGCAGAATGTAGTGACTGGAGGGAAAAATAGCATATTTAAGGCTATCCCATTATACCAAGGCAGTGTTTCCCAACCAGGGTGCCTCCAGCTGTTGCAAAACTACAACTCCCAGCATACCTGGACAGCCTTCGGCTGTCCAGGTATGCTGGGAGTTGTAGTTTTGCAACAGCTGGAGGCACCCTGGTTGGGAAACACTATACTAAGGATTGTGATAAAGATGGAAACAACACAAATCTATAGAATAGGAGTGATAGGGCATGTCAGGATGGCAGACGCCTCAATAGCCCCCCACTGAGGAACACTATGTACCTGCGCTAATTTGGTTTTAGGAAATCGACACTAAATTCTGCAAATCGTCACAAATGGGCGCATGTATCCTAGCAGACTTCTGCCAGTATCATATTGCAATTGTGATGTTCTATGTTCATCGTACTACGAGTCCCAGCAATTTCCTGTGATTTCTTCCTATCATGTAGATGTAGCCAGAGGGGTTGGCTGACAATATAGCACCAGACTGGGACTTTGTGGCATCGGACCCCCCCCCCCCCAAACCATTAAAAATGTAATCATGATCTATAGAGGCTAGGTGTCCAACCTGTAGTCCTCCAGCTGTTGCAGAACTATAACTCCCAGCATGCCTGGACAGCCAAAAGCTGTTGTCCAGGCATGCTGGGAGTTGTTGTCTGGCAACAGCTGGAGGCACACTGGTTGGGAAACACTGCATTAGATGGTTGTCCGGTCTTGACAAAATCGCTGCATTGTGCCTGCTTTTCAATGGGTTTTCAGGGGCTTCTTCATCGATGTCCTATACCCATCTTCAGGACAGGCCAATGGTAAAAGGGAAAAAAAAAATCCCAGAAAACCTTTTTAACCCTTTCAGGACGGAGCCCATTTTGGCCTTAAGGACCAAAGCGTTTTTTGCACATCTGACCACTGTCACTTTAAACATTAATAACTCTGGAATGCTTTTAGTTATCGTTCTGATTCCGAGATTGTTTTTTCGTGACATATTCTACTTTAACATAGTGGTAAATTTTTGTCGATACTTGCATCCTTTCTTGGTGAAAAATCCGTAAATTTGATGAAAAATTTGAAAATGTTGCATTTTTCTAACTTTGAAGCTCTCTGCTTGTAAGGAAAATGGATATTACGAATACATTTTTTTTTGGTTCACATATACAATATGTCTACTTTATGTTTGCATCATAAAGTTGAGATGTTTTTACTTTTGGAAGACACCAGAGGGCTTCAACGGTCAGCAGCAATTTTCCAATTTTTCACAAAATTTTCAAACTCAGTATTTTTCAGGGACCAGTTCAGGTTTGAAGTGGATTTGAAGGGTCTTCATATTAGAAATACCCCATAAATGACCCCATTATAAAAACTACACCCCCTAAAGTATTCAAAATGACATTCAGTAAGTGTTTTAACCCTTTAGGTGTTTCACACAAATAGCAGCAAAGTGAAGGAGAAAATTCACAATCTTCATTTTTTACACTCACATGTTCTTGTAGACCCAATTTTTTAATTTTTACAAGGGGTAAAAGGACAAAATTTTTACTTGTATTTGTAGCCCAATTTCTCTCGAGTAAGGACATACCTCATATGTAGCATACCATTTTGGCAACTAGACCCCTCGGGGAACGTAACAAGGGGTAAAGTGAACCTTAATACCCTACAGGTGTTTCACGACTTCTACAAATGTAAAAAAAAAATAAAAATTTTTACCTAAAATGCTTGTTTTCCCAAAAAATTTTACTTTTTAAAAAGGGTAATAGCAGAAAATACCCCCCAAAATTTGTAACACAATTTCTCCCGAGTACGGCGATACCCCATATGAGACCCTAAACTGTTGCCTTGAAATACGACAGGGCTCCAAAGTGAGAGCGCCATGCGCATTTGAGGCCTAAATTAGGGACTTGCATAGGGGTGGTATTCTACGCCAGTGATTCCCAAACAGGGTGCCTCCAGCTGTTGCAAAACTCCCAGCATGCCTGGACAGTCAACGGCTGTCCGACAATACTGGGAGTTGTTGTTTTGCAACAGCTGGAGGCTCCGTTCTGGAAACAGTGGCGTACCAGACGTTTTTCATTTTTATTGGGGAGGGGAGGGGGGCTGTGTAGGGGTATGTGTATATGTAGTGTTTTTTACTTGTGACCTAACTCAGTGTTTCACAACCAGTGTGCCTCCAGCTGTTGCAAAACTACAACTCCCAGCATGTACGGTGCATGGTGTACATAGACTGCTGAGAGTTGTAGTTTGCAACAGCTGGGGGCACACCGGTCGTGAAACACTGAGTTAGGTAAAAAAAAAAACTCTGAGTTTCACAACCAGTGTGCTTTCAGCTGTTGCAAAACTACAACTCTCAGCAGTCACCGACAGCCAACGGGCATGCTGGGAGTTGTAGTTATGCAACCAACAGATGCACCACTACAACTCCCAGCATGCACTTTAGCTGTTTGTGCAAGCTGGGAGTTGTAGTTATACAACAGCTGAAGGTACACTTTTCCATAGAAAAAATGTGCCTCCAGCTGTTGCAAAACCATAAGTCCCAGCATGCCCATAAGGGAATGCTGGGAGTTGTGGTGGTCTGCCTCCTGCTGTTGCATAACTACAGCTCCCAGCATGCCCTTTTTGCATGCTGGGAGCTGTTGCTAAGCAACAGCAGGAGGCTGTCACTCACCTCCCACGATCCAGCCGCATGAGGTCAGTCCCTCGTCGTCGTCGCCGCCGCGGCCGTCGCTCCTGGGGCCCCGATCCCAACATTGACGCCGGGGATCAGGGTCCCCAGCACCCGGGGTGCACGTCCCTCACCCACTTACGTCCTCCGGAAGAGGGGCGGAGCGGGTGCGGGAGTGACACCCGCAGCAGGCGTCCTGATTGGTCGGCCGGTAATCCGGCCGACGAATCAGGGCGATCGTGAGGTGGCACCAGTGCCACCTCACCCCTGCAGGCTCTGGCTGTTCGGGGCCGTCAGAGACGGCCCCGAACAGCCAGTAATTCCGGGTCACCGGGTCACTGGAGACCCGATTGACCCGGAATCGCCGCAGATGGCTGGACTGAATTGTCCAGCGATCTGCGGTGATCGCCGACATGGGGGGGCATAATGACCCCCCTGGGCGATATGCCGGGATGCCTGCTGAACGATTTCAGCAGGCATCCGGCTCCGGTCCCCAACCGGCTAGTCCTTAAGGACTCGGAATGCAGGGCGTATCCATACGCCCTATGTCCTGAAGAGGTTAAAGGGGTTGCCTGGTGGAAAACTTTTTTTTTTTTAATCAACTGGTGCCAGAAAATTAAACAGATTTGTAAATTACTTCTGTTAAAAAATCTTAATCCTTCCAGTACTTATTAGCTGCTGAATACTACAGAGGAAATTCTTTTCTTTTTGGAACACAGTGTTCTCTGCTGACATCTCTGTCCATTTTAGGAACTGTCCAGAACAGCATATGTTTGCTATGGGGATTTTCTCCTACTATGGACAGTTCTTAAAATGGACAGAGATGTCAGCAGAGAGCACTGTGGTCATGATGTCAGCAGAGAGCTCTGTGTTCCAAAAAGAAAAGAATTTCCTCTGTAGTATTCAGCAGCTAATAAGTAATGGAAGGATTAAGATTTTTTTTTTTATAGAAATCATTTACAAATCTGTTTAACTTTCTGGCACCAGTTGATTAAAAGAAAAAAAAGTTTTCCACTGGAGTACCCCATTAAGTGTGGCCCAGGTAGTACACGCTGTTCTTTGCTTTACGCAACCCAAGGGTTCTCCAATAAGTAAGCAGATCACATGGTCACCCGCTGCTGTAATCTCTAAGGAATTTGTAAGGTGACCCAGTAGTAAGTGTTACATTTACCTGCAGTGCCTCCACAGGGGAAATAAAGAATTGCACGATGACCATAGAAGGACGAGATAACCTCTTGTGATGTAAAATTGTATTATTATTATTATTATTATTATTATTATGTTTTCTCTGCAGCAGAATCACAGGAAACAGTGGGCTCCGGAGCAGCGATCACGGTGAGTAGACTTGATCTATAATGTGCCCTATGGAGGACTAGAGTCACCTATAACTCCTTAAGGCAGTGTTTTTCAACCAGGGTGCCTACAGCTGTTGCAAAACTACATCTCCCAGCAGAGAAATGGAGATGTAGTTTTGCAACAGCTGGGGGCACCCTGGTTGGGAAACACTGCCTTAAGGAGACAGCCCCTTTTTGTTTTTCCTCCTCGCCTTTTTTAAATGGAGGGGGGGGGGGATTTTTGGGGGACACAATTTTGCAGCTTTTTTCTTTGTGACTGTGATTTTGCTTAACCCAGAAAGCCTGTTATCATGATCCACAGAGGGCTAGGTGTCCAACCTGTAGTCCTCCAGCTGTTGGAGAACTATGACTTCCAGCATACCTGGACAGCCAAAAGCTGTTGTCCAAGCATGCTGGGAGTTGTTGTCTGGTAACAGCTGGAGGCACACTGGTTATGAGACACTGCATTAGATGATTGTCCAGCCTTGCCAAAATCACTGCACTGTGCCGGCTTTTAAAAGGGTTTTCTGGGACTTCTTTATTGATGGCTTATACCCATCTCCAGGACAGTATGATAAATAGATAAAAAAGGAACAGACAGAAGCCAGCGTCTCATGCATGACAGATGTACAGGCTTTAGAACATATATATATATATATATATATATATATATATATATATACTGCTCACCTTGAGCATATATAATGTACGCATATCACCCTTAAAGGGTTACTCTGCCCCTAGACATCTTATCCCTTATCCAAAGGATAGGGGATACGAAGTCTGATCGCGGGAGTCCCGCCACTGGGAACCCCCGCGATCTCTCCTGCAGCCCTCCCTGTCATCTGGTGCACACAGCGAGCTTCGCTCTGTGCCTGATGAATGGCGATGCAGGGGCCGGAGGATCATGACGTCACAGCCACGCCCCCTCAATGCGAGTCTGTGGGAGAGGGACGTGACGGCCACCACACCCCCTCTCATAGATTTCTATTGAGGGGAAGGGGCGTGACGTCACGAGGGGGCGGGACCTTGAGGTCACGATCCTCCGGCCCCTGCATTGCCAGTCATCAGGCACGGAGCGAAGCTCGCTGTGTGCACCAGATGACAGGGGGGCTGCAGGAGATATCACGGGGGTACCCAGCGGCGGGACCCCTGCGATCAGACTTCTTATCCCCTATCCTATGTATAGGGGATAAGATGTCTAGGGGCAGAGTAACCCTTTAAGCTAAGGGTACTGGATCAAGGTTCCACTTTGCTGCTGCTGTGGGGTATCAGTATGGCAACCGCAGTAGAAGTAGAGGAAAAGCAGGAAAAACCCCCTCAGTGGGCGCAGCGTTGATGTGGAATATAGAAATCAAAACATTGCCACGATGTCTAAAAGAGTTCATTAACCAATAACGCATTTCAGCATGCCGATCGGATGACGGGTCCCTGCACCCGAAACGCGTTATTGGTTAATAAACTCTTTTGGATATCATTCCAAAGTTTTGATTTCTATATTCCACATTAACGCAGCATCTAGTGAGGGGTTTTTTCCTGCTTTTCCTCTACATCTTCAGGACAGGCCGTCAGTAAAATAGAAAAAAATTATCCTAGAAAACCTTTTTAGGTGCGACATCGGCATGATCGCTGATGTCCGCCATTAGCGGTGATTCTCTGGCTACTGATAGGAAGCGAGCGCAGCTCATGTATCTGCTTTATAGCCGTGTCATACATGTATGGCGGTGTACGGGAAGTAGCTCGCTGCAGCGCCGTACATTTACAGTTTACAGCACATGTCCTTAAAGGGGTTCTCCGTCCCTAGATATTTTATCCAAAGGATAGGGGATAAGATGTCTGATCACAGTGGTGCGGTTGCTGGAACCCCCTGCGATTTCCGACCTGGCACCTTGGTGTTCTGAATATTTATGTTCAGAACGCCGGCTGTGCTAGGCTTTCTTCGGCCATGGTCATCATGCCCCCCCCCCCCCCCCACCTCTATACTCCAGTGGAAAACTTTTTTTTACTTATTTCTTTTCCTTTTTTTTTTTTTTTTTTTTTTTAAATCAACTGGTGCTAAAAAGTTAAACAGATTTGTAAATTACTTCTATTAAAAAATCCTAATCCTTCCAGTACTTATTAGCTGCTGAATACTACAGAGGAAATTCTTTTCTTTTTGGAACACAGAACTCTCTGCTAACATCACGAGCACAGTGCTCTCTGCTGACATCTCTGTCCATTTTAGGAACTGTCCAGAGCAGCATATGTTTGCTATGGGGGATTTTCTCCTACTCTGGACAGTTCCTAAAATGGACAGAGATGTCAGCAGAGAGCACTGTGCTCGTGATTCAGAAGAGAGCTCTGTGTTCCAAAAAGAAAAGAATTTCCTCTGTAGTATTCAGCAGCTAATAAGTACTGGGAGGATTAAGATTTTTTTAATAGAAATAATTTTACAAATCTGTTTAAAAAAAAAAAAAAAAAAAAGTTTTCCACCGGAGTACCCCTTTTAATGTCTATGGGTGAAATATAGAGGTAGGGGGGGGGGGGGCCTGACGGCTGTGGTCGCTTTTCATCCAGCATAAAGTGGAGTGCGGATTACTGGGGTGCTGGGCAGGAGATCGCTGGGGGGCCCGTTGGATAGGGGATAAGATGTCTAGGGTTGGAGTACCCCTTTAAGGGGATTAATATTGTTAGATGTGACGGAAATGCAGCAGATAACTATGCATGTGAATGGCGCTCTGCACAGAATCCATCCATCTTTTTGACTGTTTCCAATAGCAATCCGCTGTGAGTACAGCTCTGGATATAATGATTAGAGATGAGCGAACTTACAGTAAATTCGATTCGTCACAAACTTCTCGGCTCGGCAGTTGATATTTATCCTGCATAAATTAGTTCAGCTTTCAGGTGCTCCCGTGGGCTGGAAAAGGTGGATACAGTCCTAGGAGACTCTTTCCTAGGACTGTATCCACCTTTTCCAGCCCACCGGAGCACGTGAAAGCTGAACTAATTTATGCAGGAAAAGTCATCAACTGCCGAGCCGAGAAGTTCGTGACGAATCGAATTTACTGTAAGTTCGCTCATCTGTAATAATGATGATATTTATGTTACTGTTCCGGCCTTTTAAGAGGATCACGTTGCTTTCCCAGGCCATGTAAGTGTCGCTGATCCACCTTCTCTTGCCTTACAGGTTTCCGGATAGAGGACAGGAGATCCTACAAGTCACAGCCCACTCATGGCATCGGCCGCTACAGGTTCTTGTTACCTCCAGAAGTGGTGAGGACGTTGTATACCGGGAGGGGGGGATTAATATTTTACAGACTAGAACAGCCACAGACATTTGAGGAGCGGAGGTCTCAGCATTACATGACAAAGACCAGTGCTTTCTAAACGGCAGACCTCCAGATGTTGCAAAACTACAACTCCCAGCATGTCCGGACAGCCTTCGGCTGTCCGGGCATGCTGGGAGTTGTAGTTTTGCAACATTTGGAGATCCGCAGTTTGGAGACCACTGACGTAGACTGTTTGTGAAATGCAGGAGGGCCTGTGGTTCTCTATAATAAGATCTGGTTTAGGTAAGTAGGCAATATTGAAATATTATTATTTTTTTTTTTTTTTTTTACTTGTTAGGACCAAAAGAAAAAGGGCAAGTTACTAAAAAAGGAGATCAAACAAGGCACAGAATATGAATACGGGGTGGTAAACTTCCAAGTGTCGGGGTACAACATGCTCTACGTAGAACACTTTACTCAGTACCTGCATAATTTCTTCAACCAGATGTCTATTAAAGTGGAGGAAAGGTGAGATCTGCTATATTCTAGACAAACGGCATACATACATTACTGTATTATACTCCAGAGCTGCACTCACTATTCTGCTGGTGGGGTCACTGTGTATATACATTACATTACTTATCCTGTACTGATCCTGAGTTATATCCTGTATTATACTCCAGAGCTGTACTCACTATTCTGCTGGTGGGGTCACTGTGTATATACATTACATTACTTATCCTGTACTGATCCTGAGTTATATCCTGTATTATACTCCAGAGCTGTACTCACTATTCTGCTGGTGAGGTCACTGTGTACATATATTACATTACTGATCCTGTACTGATCCTGAGTTATATCCTGTATTATACTCCAGAGCTGTACTCACTATTCTGCTGGTGAGGTCACTGTGTACATACATTACATTACTTATCCTGTGCTGATCCTGAGTTATATCCTGTATTATACTCCAGAGCTGCACTCACTATTCTGCTGGAGTGGTCACTGTGTACATACATTACATTACTTATCCAGTACTGATCCTGAGTTATATCCTGTATTATACCCCAGAGCTGCACTCACTATTCTGCTGGTGAGGTCACTGTGTACATACATTACATTACTTATCCAGTACTGATCCTGAGTTATATCCTGTATTATACCCCAGAGCTGCACTCACTATTCTGCTGGTGGGGTCACTGTGTATATACATTACATTACTTATCCTGTACTGATCCTGAGTTATATCCTGTATTATACTCCAGAGTTGTACTCACTATTCTGCTGGTGAGGTCACTGTGTACATACATTACTTATCCTGTACTGATCCTGAGTTATATCCTGTATTATACCCCAGAGTTGTACTCACTATTCTGCTGGTGAGGTCACTGTGTACATACATTACATTACTTATCCTGTACTGATCCTGAGTTATATCCTGTATTATACTCCAGAGCTGCACTCACTATTCTGCTGGTGAGGTCACTGTGTACATACATTACATTACTTATCCTGTACTGATCCTGAGTTATATCCTGTATTATACTCCAGAGCTGTACTCACTATTCTGCTGGTGAGGTCACTGTGTACATACATTACATGACTTATACTGTACTGATCCTGAGTTATATCCTGTATTATACTCCAGAGCTGTACTCACTATTCTGCTGGTGGGGTCACTGTGTACATACATTACATTACTTATCCTGTACTGATCCTGAGTTATATCCTGTATTATACTCCAGAGCTGTACTCACTATTCTGCTGGTGGGGTCACTGTGTATATACATTACTTTACTTATCCTGTACTGGTCCTGAGTTATATCCTATATTATACTCTAGAGCTGCACTCACTATTCTGCTGGTGAGGTCACTGTGTACATACATTACATTACTTATCCTGTACTGATCCTGAGTTATATCCTGTATTATACTCCAGAGCTGTACTCACTATTCTGCTGGTGAGGTCACTGTGTACATACATTACATTACTTATCCTGTACTGATCCTGAGTTATATCCTGTATTATACTCCAGAGCTGTACTCACTTTTCTGCTGGTGAGGTCACTGTGTACATACATTACATTACTTATCCTGTACTGATCCTGAGTTATATCCTGTATTATACCCCAGAACTGTACTCACTATTCTGCTGGTGAGGTCACTGTGTACATATATTACATTACTTATCCTGTACTGATCCTGAGTTATATCCTGTATTATACTCCAGAGCTGCACTCACTATTCTGCTGGTGAGGTCACTGTGTACATACATTACATTACTTATCCTGTACTGATCCTGTGTTATATCCTGTATTATACCCCAGAGCTGCACTCACTATTCTGCTGGTGAGGTCACTGTGTACATACATTACATTACTTATCCTGTACTGATCCTGTGTTATATCCTGTATTATACTCCAGAGCTGTACTCACTATTCTGCTGGTGAGGTCACTGTGTACATACATTACATTACTTATCCTGTACTGATCCTGTGTTATATCCTGTATTATACTCCAGGGCTGTACTCACTATTCTGCTGGTGAGGCCACTGTGTACATACATTACATTACTTATCCTGTACTGATCCTGAGTTATATCCTGTATTATACTCCAGAGCTGTACTCACTATTCTGCTGGTGAGGTCACTGTGTACATACATTACATTACTTATCCTGTACTGATCCTGAGTTACTATTCTGCTGGTGACTGTGTTAGATGCCTATAAACTTTGCATATGTGTCTTTGCAGTTACGCGAAACCAACAAAGACCAAAGAGTCTCTGCTCCTGCCGGACGTGGGGAATAAGATGTTTGTGGACTCTGTTCTCACCATCCATGAGAGGGTTGTCCAGGTCAGTAGAGCAGTGTTTTCCGAACATCAACAAGAACCGATATTATAGATGCGGCTGTCATTCTGACCGTTTCATCGGCTGCTTGGTTTCCAGGTTAGCGGCTTGAGCGCCACTTTGGCTCCAATTATCGTAGAAGTGTTCACCATGAACCAGCCTGAAGGGGTTAACCTACTTGTTAAAGAGGTGAGATATCTATGATTAAATGACATATCTAAGATCTATCTATCTCATATCTATCTATCTATCTCATATCTATCTATCTCATATCTATCTATCTCATATCTATCTATCTATCTCATATCTATCTATCTCATATCTATCTATCTCATATCTATCTATCTATCTCATATCTATCTATCTCATATCTATCTATCTCATATCTATCTATCTCATATCTATCTATCTCATATCTATCTATCTCATATCTATCTATCTCATATCTATCTATCTCATATCTATCTATCTCATATCTATCTATCTATCTATCTAGCTCATATCTATCTATCTATCTCATATCTATCTATCTCATATCTATCTATCTCATATCTATCTATCTCATATCTATCTATCTCATATCTATCTGTCTCATATCTATCTCATATCTATCTATCTCATATCTATCTCATATCTATCTCGTATCTATCTCGTATATATCTATCTATCTATATGCACACACACACATATACATATATATGATTACTCTCTTACCTCTCTGCAGCACACTGAGGTGGATTACCTGGAGAGATTCAAGGCTCGGCCGGACCTGGAGAACCTGAGAGCGTCAATGTTCTGAGACCGCCCTATAATAGAGCAACAGGGATTTATGGACTTTACCATTGTCCGTGTGTGTCAGTAACTGTACCAGCCGTGTGAGCACCAGAAGCCATGTGATCGCAGGTTTAAATGATTAATAAATGTGTATTTAATATAAAAGGCTTTTTTTATTCTTTGGATAATTTAAATATTAAACAATAGTGGCTGAGATACCAATACCTACACCATGGGTTATCCCAGACCTCTGAAGACGAAACATGTCAGGGGGCTAGGTGATGTTAATATTTTATAGTCTAGTGTTACCAGAGTACCTTAAGCAGGCTGCTGGGCTGCGGCTATCAATTTGCTAAGTCAACATAGGACCTCCTCCCTCATGCAGAAGGGTTAATACTGCGTTTAAAGAGTTAATTCTTGACATCAGCCTGATTGGTTATGTCCGGCATTAGCGAGCATGAAGCGAGCTCAGCTATTGTACCTTTTTTATATACAGCAGCCAGTCGTGAAGGGGTTAAGTCACATTCTCCCAGTACTAGTGTGGAGAGCTGGGGGTTAATGGCATGTATGTAGACTGTAGGGTTGTTGACTTAGAGGTGACTAGTACTTGACTGGGCTTGACTTGGACAGACTTGACTTGACTGACTTTGACAAAGTAGAAAACACAGATTTCATAGAAAGGGGATGGCCACTGAGGCCTGACGGCTTGTTGGCACTTATCCCCAATGCTGATATGAACTTGATTGATGTCCTGGTCGGCGGGATCCGTGTGGGGGCAGACAGCCACTCAGGAAAGGTAGACTAGAAGAAAAACATGGAACCTGTCCTTATTAGAGGTATGGGGAGGTAGGCTACAGGGATAATTCACATAGCTCTCTGTCTCTCTGACTGGACTCACTTACTATCTTCACTCCTGATCAAAGTGCACATATGATTTCCCATGCATCCTCCTACAGAGATTGTTACTGCTGTCATGGATAGAGTTAACTATCACATTAAACATATGAAAATACACTACAGAGAAATCACAAAATACATGACATTATAACCTGGCGCTGTGGGCTGGAGCAGACCCATAAAGTGACATCCACCTGACAGGACAGGTGTAGGGGGCGGGGCTGTTTAACATGTCAGTGTCAGGCTGTGGTGGCTCACTCATTTAAAGTGGCCATTGCAGCCCATGATCCAGATTCTGACCAGGCTGCTGGCACTGCAGCCACTTTAACCCCTTAACGACCCGGGTATTTTTCCGTTTTTGCATTTTCATTTTTTCCTCCTTACCTTTAAAAAGTCATAACTTTTTTTTTTTTTCAATTTTGCACCTAAAAATCCATATGATGCTTATTTTTTGCGCCACCAATTCTACATTGCAATTACATCAGTCATTTTACCCAAAAATCTACAGCGAAACAGAAAAAAAAATCAGTGTGCGACAAAACTGAAGAAAAAACACCATTTTGTAACTTTTGGGGGCTCACGTTTCTACGTAGTAAATTTTTCAGTAAAAATGACACCTTATCATTATTCTGTAGGTCCATACGATTAAAATGATCCCCTACTTATATAGGTTTGATTTTGTCGGACTTCTGGAAAAAATCATAACTACATGCAGGAAAACTAATACGTTTAAAATTGTCATCTTCTGACCCCTATAACTTTTTTATTTTTCCGCGTACGGGCCGGTATGAGGACTCATTTTTTGCGCCGTGATCTGAAGTTTTTAGTGGTACTATTTTTGTATTGATCGGATTTTGATCGCTTTTTTTCATGATATAAAAAGTGACCAAAAATACGCTACTTTGGACTTTGTTTTTTTTTGCACATACGCCATTGACCGTGTGGTTTATTTAACAATATATTTTTATAATTCAGACCTTTCCGCACACAGTGATTCCACATGTTTATTTTTATTTACACAGATTTTTTTTTTTAATGGGAAAAGGGGGTGATTCTTACTTTTATTAGGGAAGGGGTTAATTGATCTTTATTAACTTTATTAACACTGCCCACACTGATCTTTTACCTTAATCATTGTTATCCCATAGGATAACATTGATCAATGATTCTGCCTGGATTTCAGGCACAGAGAAGTCATATAGCGATCGGACACGCAGGAGGAAGGTAGGGACCCTCCTTGTGTCCTCCAGCAGTTCGGGTTTCCGCGATTTAACTGCGGCGGTCCCAAACAGCCCATTGAGCTAGCTGGGAGTAGTTCACTTTCACTATTGACTTGGCGATCAACTTTGAACGCCGCGTCTAAAGGTTTAATAGTGCGCAGCACCGCGATCAGTGCTGCGCGCTATTAGCCACGAGTCACGGCCGTTGTTAGAGGCCGGGCCCGACCCTGGGTCCTTAAATGGTTAAATCAGTGGCGGCACCAAATTTTGCAGAGGCTGGGTATACAGTGTGGGATTTGCAGGACTGGCAGACGTAGCGCCTGACCGTCCTCTCCTGCCCGCAGCAGCCTCATTCCCGCCTGCGGGTTTTTCATTGGGTCATTCATGCGGATCCCAGTTCCAATACAGGGCTCTAGTTCCTGTTGTGTGTTCCCAACTCCATCTCTTCTGATCCTCTGCATCCGTGCGATTCACTGCAAGTTCCATACATGAGTCCAGCTCATCAGAAAAGGGCTTGTGCACGGAACTGGGTGTCGTACGATTGCCTCGGCAACTGTACCACCCAAGGTCATCTACATTACTAAACGCCAAATTGTGCAAATCTGGTGGCGGAATACCATTGGACACCTAAACCCCTATATCATGTCATCCACATTCTGAAAACACTATTTTTTTTTACATAAAGAAATATAATAAATGACATGGACACAGAATGGTAAAAGAAACGTGAAGTTTATTATAATGTACGTGTAGTAACCTCCCTTCACTCACAAAGAGTGTACAGCAACACGCAGGACAGGAAAACCTCCAGTGGTGAGGAAGCCATGCGTGCTGTATTGCCCTTCCTATGGGCAAACTAAAGGAGGTTACCTCTATAACATGAATGCAAATGAGTATGGGTGGGGGGCAGGGCTGTGTCTTCATCTACTCTGATCCACATCCTGGTAATAATACATCTCAGTGATAAAAATAAAAATTATTAACGTGTTATTTTTAGGAATGTACAGTACATGAATGTATGAAGCACAAGGAACGGTAACAAAGACCTTTGAATGCTAGGCTTGGCCTCTAGGATTTATATCAATGTTACCCCTTACCAGTTATGTGTGTGGATCTTGTTCACCCAACGGGTTCCTACTAGAGATGAGCGAATTTACAGTAAATTCGATTCGTCACGAACTTCTCGGCTCGGCAGTTGATGACTTATCCTGCATAAATTAGTTCAGCTTTCCGGTGCTCCGGTGGGCTGGAAAAGGTGGATACAGTCCTAGGAAAGAGTCTCCTAGGACTGTATCCACCTTTTCCAGCTGACGGGAGCACCTGAAAGCTGAACTAATTTATGCAGGAAAAGTCATCAACTGCCGAGCCGAGAAGTTTGTGACGAATCGAATTTACTGTAAATTCGCTCATCTCTAGTTCCTACGTTGTAGTCTGTCTTGCAATGGTTTCTTCTTCTTTGTACCTGTACAAAAGGTATGACAAGATTCTGTAAAAAATAAATGTAAATAAAAAGGTTATTACAAGATTCCGCATTAAAAAAGGTAATATCTAGATTCTGCAACATTCTATGATTTTGTTCCTTGTATCCTTTATATCAGTGTGTTCCAACCAGCGTGCCTCCAAACTACAACTCCCAGCCTGCTCGGACAGCCTTGGGCTGTTCAGGCATTCTGGGAGTTGTAGTTTTGCAACAGCTGGAGGCATGCTTGTTGGGAAACACTGCTCAACAGAGGACTACAACAAAGATGCAGGTCCCCCTTGGATGCCGCTCTGGCCGCGGGGGATCAGATCAGCCAAGATGGCGGACGGAGGTCCCCTCACCTGCCTCCTCCGTGTAAAATAAATGTAAAAAAAAAGTGAAAAAGCCCCTCCCCCAATAAAGTTTTAAATCACCCTTTTCCGAATATTAATACAAAAAAGCGTAAAAAAAGATAAATAATAAACATATTTGGCATTGTTGCTTGCGTAAATGTCCGAACTATAAAAATATAATGTTAATGATCCATACGACGACGGCGTAAACGTAAAAAAAAAGTAAAAAATTTCAGCTTTTTTTTTTTTCCACATCATACTGCAAAAGCATTTAATAAAATACAATGAAATGTCACATGTACGCAAATATGTGGAACAAAACAAACTACAGATCATGCGCAAAAAATGAGCCCTCACACATCCCTGAATATGGAAAAATAAGAAAGTTAGAGGTGGTCAAAATAGGGCAATTTTAAAATACTGATTTTGTAAACAAAGTTTGAGATTGTTTAACCAGCAGTGCAATATGTAACCATGGGAATCATTTAATCGTATTGACCCAGATATTAAAGAAAACATCTCCTTTTCACCGCAAAGTGTACAGCGCGAAAACAAACCCCTCCCCCCCCAAACTTGCAAAATTATGATTTTCGCTTACATTTCCTTACACAAAAAATATTTTTGGGGGTTTACCACACATTTTAGGGTAAAACGAGTGATGTCATTACAAAGTACAACTGGTCACGCAAAAAACAAGCCCTCATATGGGTCTGGGAATGGAAATATAAAAGAGTTATGGATTTTAGAAAGTGAGGAGGAAAAAAACGAAAACGCTAAAATAATTGTCCGCTGTGGCCTTAAGGGGTTAAAGCAATATTTTCCACACAGTGTGCCCTGCCCCCCCCCCCCCCCCCCCCCCCCCCCCCCCCCCCCGGCTGTAGCAAAGTTTTGCAACAGCTGGGGGCACCCTGTTTGCAAAACACTGGGTTTAACCCCTTAAGGACCCATGGCGTACCGGTACGTCCTGAGTCCTTTCCCTTTCTATAACGCGGGGCCACAACGTGGCCCCGCATCATAGCGGGCCGGGACCCGTGGCTAATAGCAAGCAGCAGTGATCGCGGTGCCGCGCGCTATTAACCATTTAGACGCAGCGTTCAAAGTTGAACGCTACGTCTAAAGTGAAAGTGAAACCATGCCGGTTAGCTCAGGAGCTGTTCGGAATCGCCGCGGCGAAATCGCGGCATCCCGAACAGCTGTTAGACACGAGGAGGTTCCCTACCTGCCTCCTGGTGTCCGATCGCCGAATGACTGCTCAGTGCCTGAGATCCAGTCATGAGTAATCAAGCGGCAGAATCATCGATCACTGGTTTCCTATGAGAAACAACTGATCAATGTAAAAGATCAGTGTGTGCAGTGTTATAAGTCCCTATGGGATAACAATGATCAATGTAAAAGATCAGTGTGTGCAGTGTTATAGGTCCCTATGGGATAACAATGATCAATGTAAAAGATCAGTGTGTGCAGTGTTAGGTCTATGGGATAACAATGATCAATGTAAAAGATCAGCGTGTGCAGTGTTATAGGTCCCTATGGGATAACAATGATCAATGTAAAAGATCAGTGTGTGCAGTGTTATAGGTCCCTATGGGATAACAATGATCAATGTAAAAGATGAGTGTGTGCAGTGTTATAGGTCCCTATGGGATAACAATGATCAATGTAAAAGATCAGCGTGTGCAGTGTTATAGGTCCCTATGGGATAACAATGATCAATGTAAAAGATCAGTGTGTGCAGTGTTATATATAACACTGCAAAAAAAAAAGTGAAAAAAAAAAAGTGAATAGAGATCATTTAACCTCTTCCTATTAAAAGTTTGAATCACCCCCCTTTTACCATTTAAAAAAAAAAAGTGTAAATAAAAATAAACATATATGGTATCGCCGCGTTCAGAAATGTCCGATTTATAAAAATATATAGTTAATTAAACCGCATGGTCAATGGCGTACGCGCAAAAAATTCCAAATTCCAAAATAGTGCATTTTGGTCATTTTTTATATTATGAAAAAATGAATAAAAAGTGATCAACAAGTCCGATCCACACAAAAAGTGAACCACTAAAAACGTCAGATCACGGCGCAAAAAATGAGCCCTCATACCGACCCATACGCAGTAAAATAAAAAAGTTATAGGGGTCAGAAGATGACAATTTTAAACATATACATTTTCCTGCATGTAGTTATGATTTTTTTCAGAAGTGCGACAAAATCAAACCTATATAAGTAGGGGATCATTTTAATCGTATGGACCTACAGATAAAGAGAAGGTGTCATTTTTACCGAAATATGCACTGTGTAGAAACGGAAGCCCCAAAATATACAAAATAGCGTTTTTTTCCAGTTTTGTCTCACAATGATTTTTTTTCCGTTTTGCTGTAGATTTTTGGGTAAAATGGCTGACGTCATTACAAAGTAGAATTGGTGGCGCAAAAAATAAGCCATAATATGGATTTTAGATGCAAAATTGAAAGGGTTATGATTTTTTAAAGGTAAGGAGGAAAAAACGAAAGTGCGAAAACTGAAAACCCCCTGGTCCTTAAGGGGTTAAAGAAAAGTGTCCCCAATCATTATTTTTTTTCATTGTCATGAAAAATAATGTAGAGGTCACATGTTTCCGGTTGGGAATGGAGCTCCAGTCTGCAGCTAAACACTCCTATGCTTTGATTATCTATCACTACAAAGGGAGCGATCCAAGCCACCAATAGGGGCTTATTTATTGTATCCTTATATTCTCGCCGGTGTCCTCTGTGCCGGAGGGAGGCGGCCATGTTATTGTGGTCCCTAGAAAGCACCATCGGTTCCGCTCCCTATCAATTTTACTGGCAAACTATAACGCAGTTATTAATATCTCACACATACCTCACTTCTCATCCCGTTACATTTCTTATTTATTGTTACAGTACAATATAAAAGAGAGGCGCCATTTTCTTGTAGCCTCGCAAAACACTACTGGGAGATGACAGAGAGGCGATCATGTGACCTAAACTCCCAGAAACCCCTGCGATGCTCGATGCGTTTCAGCTGCTGAGCGATGCTTCCAGGAGCGGCTGAAGACGGGAGCGTCTCAGGAACCAGGTGACATGTTCTCTGTTACTACCGAGCCCTTATGGGTGAACACTACAGAGCGCTGCTTTCGTTTTCTAACCTGCTCTGTAGGAATGACAGTTGAGATCTGGTTGCTATGGGCAACGCCTCTACTCTATCCCCATCACTGGAGGTCCCGCCCATGGCAACCAATCAGTTCGCTGCTTATATTTTCCAAAGGGGCATTGGTTTGATATCTTTGGTTGCTATGGGCAACTGCACTGACATTTATAATAAAGGATTTTTTTTTTTACACAAATTAAAAAAATTGCAACCAAAATACCCTAAAAATTAGCAAAATGGCGGTTTAAAGGAGTAGTCCAGTGCTGAAAACGTATCCCCTATCCTAAGGATAGGGGATAGGTTTCAGATCGCTGGGGCCCCCGCGATGATCTGTATGGGGTCCTGGCAGCCCGTGGGAAGGGGGCGTGTCGACCACTGCACAAAGCTGCGGTTGACAATCTCCGGCTCTGCCATACCGATGTATTGAGGGGGCATGTCGGCCGCCACGTCTTGCGGTGGTCGACACCCGCTATTTGGGCAGAGAGCAGGGGCCCCAGCGGTCGGATACCCCGCGATCTTAAACTTATTCCCTATCCTTAGGAAAGCGGATACGTTTTTCACCGTTGGACTACCCCTTTAAGGTAAAAAGGTGCACTCATTTGGCAGGACTGCTGTTGCAAAACTACAAATCCCAGCATGCTTGCAACAGTTGGAGCCACCCTGGTTGGGAAACGCTGCGCTAGAGCTACACACCGCCATACCGTGCAGTGGTGCTGCCACTGATGTGACCCTTTTTACCCAGCTATGTTATGAAGATCCCTGAAGAATCTGTAGTTAGGGAAACACGTAGGAACTTAAAGCGTAAGTACAATACATCTATTCAGCGCAGATCACGCTGGCGATAATTGTGTGGGAGTGATGTATCGGATTTACACTTTAAAGGGGTACTCCGCTGCCCTGTGTTGAAAGTGAAAGTAAATCGATCTTTACTGTGGCAACCACTAGGGGGGCCAAACTGCAGCTCCCAGCATGCCCAGACAGCCAAAGGCTGTCTGGGCATGCTGGGAGTTGTAGTTTTGCAACATCTGGAGGGTCACAGTTTGGAGACCACTGTTACAGTGGTGCCCAAACAGTAGCCCTCCAGATATTGTCAAACTACAACTCTCAACATGCCTCGACTGCCCAGGCATGCTGGGAGTTGTAGTTCTGTAACATCTGTCCCTTCAGATTTAGCAATTTTCATGACATTTTTGAAAATTGCTGCTCTACTTTGAAGCCCTCTAATTTTTTCAAAAGCAAAAATATGTTCATTTTATGATGCCGACATAAAGTGGACATATTGTGTTTGTGAAGAAAAATAAAATTTATTTGGAATATCCATTTTCCTTACAAGTAGAGAGCTTCAAAGTTCGAAAAATACAACATTTTCAAAATCTTCATGAAATTTTGGGATTTTTTACCAAAAAAGGATGCAAGTAACGCTGAAAATTTACCACCAAAATAAAGTAGAATATGTCACGAAAAAACAATCTCAGAATCAGAATATTCGGTAAAAGTGTTTTTGCGTTATTAATTCGTAAAGTGACGGTGGTCATAATTGCAAAAAAGGGCTGCGTCCTTAAGGTGAAAAAGGGCTGCGTCCTTAAGGTGAAAAAGGGCTGCGTCCTTAAGGGGTTAATTAACTGGTGCCACAAAGTTAAACATATTTGTAAAATGACTTCTATTTAAAAATCTTAATCCTTACAGTACTTATCATCTGCTGTATATTACAGAGGAAGGTGTATTTCTTTCTAGAGTTCTTTTCTGTCTGACCACAGTGCTCTCTGCTGACACCTCTGTCCGTAACAAGAACTGTCCAGAGCAGGAGAGGTTTGCTATGGGGATTTGCTCCTATTCTGGACAGTTCCTGACACGGACAGAGGTGTCAGCAGAGAGCACTGTGGTCAGACTGAATAGAATTCCGGTAAGAAATAAAACTTCCTGTGGAGCATACTCTGGCTGATAAGTACTTGAAGGATATTTTAATAAAAGTCATTTACAAATTGGTAGAACTTTCTGGCACCAGTTGATTGAAAAAATTTGATTTCCACCGGAGTTCCCCTTTAAGTATATGAATCTTTCAGTGAGGCTCTGTGTCTGGTCTCCTGCCAGGCTGGGAAGAGACCAAACTCACTGTATCCCCTATCCTAAATGTATCCCCTATCCTAAGGATAAGATTCAGATCACGGGGGGGGGGGGGGGGGGGGTCCGACTGCTGGGACCCCCTACAATCTCCCCAGCAAGGGGCATTTCGACCACCCCTTGAAGTGGCGTCTGACACGCCCCCTCAATACAACTCTGTGGGAGAGCCAGAGCGCTGCCGGGAGATCGTGGGGGTGGGGTGGGGGGGGGGGGGTGGGGGGTTCCAATCGGTCAGAACCCCACGATCTGAAACTTATCCTCTATCCTCAGGGGGGATATGTTTTTCAATACTGAGCTACTCGTTTAATTGTGGCAGGGAACAGAAGAAAGCCACCTAGTGGCCGTTTTTTCAATTACATTTTAAACATATTTATGTTGATAATTTTAACCCCTTAAGGACCGAGCGTTTTTCTGTTTTTGCACTTTCGTTTTTTCCTCCCTACCTTTTAAAAATCATAACCCTTTCAATTTTGCACCTAATTATACTTTGCAGTGACATCAGTCTTTTTACCCAAAATTCTACACTAAAGCAAAAAGAAAAAATCATTGTGCGACAAAATTGAAGAAAATCACAATCTTGTAACTTCCGTTTCTACGCAGTACAATTTTCGGTAAAAATGACACCTTATCTTTATTCTGATTTTGTCGTACTTCTGGAAAAAATCATAACTACATGCCCGAAAATTAGTACGTTTAAAATTGTCATCTTCTGACCCCTATTACTTTTTTATTTTTCTGCATACGGGGCGGTATGAGGGCTAATTTTTGCGCCGTTATCTGAATTTTTTATCTGTACCATTTTTGTATTGGTCGGACTTTTTGATCGTTTTTTTTTTTCCGTTTTTTTTTTAGTTAAAAAGTGACCAAAATACACTATTTTGAACTTTGGAATTTCTTTGGACGTACGCCATTGACCGTGCGGATTAATTAACAGTATATTTTTATATGTCCGACATTTCCGCACGCAGCGATACCACATATGTTTATTTTTTATTATGGTTAGATATTTTTTATGTGGAATTTGGGAAAAAGGGAATTTGGGAAAAAGAAAAAAGTCGAAAAGTTAAAAAAAAAAAAAAACACCCATTAACCCCTTCCTTACTAAAAGTTTAAATCCCCCCGATTTAAACTTTTAGTAAGGAAGGGGTTAATGGGTGTTTTTTTTTTTTAAACTTTTCGACTTTTTTCTTTACACTTTTAGTCCCCTTAGGGGACTTTTAGGAGGAATCATTAGATTCCTCATACAGATCAATGTGGTTTCATAGAACCACATTGATCTGTGTGCTCGATTTGATAAAGCCTGGTCCTGCCAGGCTTTATCATTCACGGCAAAGCAGCCGGCACAGAACGTGACTTAAGCCCTCCGGCTACCTCAGAAGTGAATCGCCCCATCCACTTCTGAGTCATGAGGGGGTGGGGCTATGACGTCACAAGCTGCCGGCTCCAGCGTTCGGAACAGTTTGTTCCAAACGCTGAGCAGTGGAGTACCCCTTTAAACGAACACGGATGTGTTGATTATGAATTGTCAGTAGAAATCAACAGATACATCTGTTTATATGATTCTAGTCTGCCAGGAATAGATGGCCGCGGCTATCAGAAGATTGCCAGGACCCTCAAACTGAGCTGCAGCACGGCGGGCAAGACCATACAACGGTTTTGCAGGACAGGGCGACTCAGGACCGAACACGCCATGATCAACCAAAGAAGTTGAATGCACATGCTCAGCGTCATATCTAGAGGTTGTCTTTGGGAAATAAATGTATGAGTTCTGCCAGTATTGCTGTAGAGGTTGAAGGAGTGGGGGGCCAGTCTGTCAGACCATTTTAAATCTCTACTATACACTACAAATGTTCAGAGTGCTTTCCATTGGTGACACGGCAGATGTCTAGGCCGTAATCCAGTTCTGTCCAGCATCTCCTCATATATGGACTCCACTGTGTCAGTCATGTATTGTCTCATCTCTGATCACGGCCTGTCAGCAAATTCCTTCTTTTCCAATCGTTCCTAGTAGTCAGTGCGTTAGTCTGTGTTTCCAGTTTGTCGTCTGGTCACAGCTCCTGAAGAAGAGGGCTGTGATCCGGGCTGGGCCGTTGGCTCTGGCTACGGGCAACTAAGTCAGCTTTTCTTAGATTTTTCAGTCAACGGCCTTTTACCACTGTTGTATCTTTAAAGGGGTACTCTGCTGCTAAACATCTTATCCCCTCTTCAAAGGCTTGCGATTTCCCGCAGCACCCGGCGTTGTAAACAAATGTCGGGTTCCTGCGCCAGTGGTCGTGACGTCACGACCACGCCCCTTGTGATGTCACACCATCCTTTTTGAATTGGCAGTTTTTGTTATACCAGTATTTGGCAGTCACCAACCACTTTGGTTAGTGATGGCACAATCTCAGTTACTAGTGAACGATTAGTTTGTTGCTTTGCAGCGTTTTGGACAATAAAAAATAAAATAAAATAATAATAATGTTAAAAGCTAAATAGGCCACTTACGGGGACCTACAAACACGTATGCAGTGGGGATCAAAAGTTTGGGCACCCCAGGTAAAAATTAGTATTAATGTGCATAAAGAAGCCAAGGAAAGATGGAAAAATCCCCAAAAGGCATCAAATTACAGATTAGACATTCTTATAATATGACAACAAAAGTTAGATTTTATTTCATCATTTACACTTTCAAAATAACAGAAAACAAAAAAATGGCGTCTGCATAAGTTTGGGCACCCTGCAGAATTTATAGCATGCACTGCCCCCTTTGCAAAGCTGAGACCTGCCAGTGTCATGGATTGTTCTCAATCATCATCTGGGAAGATCAGGTGATGTCAATCTCAAAGGTTTTAAATGCCCAGACTCATCTGACCTTGCCCCAACAATCAGCACCATGGGTTCTTCTAAGCAGTTGTCTAGAAATCCGAAACTGAAAATAGTCGACGCTCACAAAGCTGGAGAAGGCTATAAGAAGATAGCAAAACGTTTTCAGATGTCAATATCCTCTGTTCGGAATGTGATTAAGAAATGGCAGTCATCAGGAAAAGTGGAAGTTAAAGCAAGATCTGGAAGACCAAGAAAAATATCAGAAAGAACCGCTCGCAGGATTGTGAGAAAAACAATTCAGAACCCACATTTAACTGCACAATCCCTCCAGAAAGATCTGGCAGACACTGGAGTTGTGGTACACTATTCCACTATAAAGAGATACTTGTACAAATATGGTCTTCATGGAAGAGTCATCAGAAGAAAACCTCTTCTACGTCCTCACCACAAAAATCAGCATTTGAACTTTGCAAATGAACATATAGACAAGCCTGATGCATTTTGGAAGCAAGTTCTGTCGACCGATGAGGTTAAAACTGAACTTTTTGGTTGGAATGAGCAAAGTTACGTTTGGAGAAGAAGGGGAACAGAATTTAATGAAAAGAACCTCTGTCCAACTGTTAAGCATGGGGGTGGATCAATCATGCTTTGGGGTTGTATTGCAGCCAGTGGCACAGGGAACATCTCACGAGTAGAAGGAAAAATGGATTCAATAAAATTTCAGCAAATTTTGGATGCTAACTTGATGCCATTTGTGAAAAAGCTGAAGTTAAAGAGAGGATGGCTTCTACAAATGGATAATGATCCTAAACACACCTCGAAATCCACGGGGCATTACATCAAGAGGCGTAAACTGAAGGTTTTGCCATGGCCGTCACAATCTCCTGACCTCAACATAAATGAAAATCTATGGATAGACCTTAAAAGAGCAGTGTGTGAC
Source organism: Hyla sarda (assembly GCF_029499605.1). Classification (NCBI taxonomy): domain Eukaryota; kingdom Metazoa; phylum Chordata; class Amphibia; order Anura; family Hylidae; genus Hyla; species Hyla sarda. The sequence continues at coordinate 14,506,559 of NC_079190.1, read as the reverse complement.
AGACAGCCCAGAAATCTCAAAGAACTGGAAGACTTTTGTAAAGAACAATGGGCAAAGATACCTCAAACAAGAATTGAAAGACTCTTGGCTGGCTACAAAAAGCGTTTACAAGCTGTGATACTTGCCAAAGGGGGCAGTACAAGATATTAACTCTGCAGGGTGCCCAAACTTTAGCAGACACCATTTTTTCGTTTTCTGTTATTTTGAAAGTATAAATGATGGAAATAAAATGTAACTTTTGTTGACATATTATGAGAATGTCTAATCTGTAATTTGATGCCTTTTGGAGATTTTTCCATCTTTCCTTGGCTTCTTTATGCACATTAATACAAATTTTTACCTGGGGTGCCCAAACTTTTGATCCCCACTGTACGTTCAGGAAATCTTTTTCTAATCTTTCTTTTCCCACATTTCTTGTATTGCAGTCCCAGGGTCATGACTGCTGAGAACTTCCCATGATCTGTGTCCACCACAGGAGCCTGAATTCCATGTCCAACCCATCGGCTGGAGGATGAAGACGGACAATGATGAGATGACCAAGAGGATATTGAATGTCACCCTGGAGATCATCTACCTGCTGACCGGAGAGGTAAGGGATTCAGATTTTGGAAAACTCCCGTTGTATCTCCATCTCAATCTCCTTAAAGGGGCACTCCAGTGGAATTTATTTTTTATTTTTTTAAATCAACTGGTGCCAGAAAGTTAAACCGATTTGTAAATTACTTCTATTAAAAAATCTTAATCCTTCCAGTACTTATGAGCTGCTGTATACTACAGAGGATTTTCCTTTCTGTCTGTCCAAGGTGCTTTCTACTGACACCTCTGTCCTTGCCAGGAATTGTCCAGAGCAGGATAGGTTTGCTATGGGGATTTGCTCCTGCTCTGGACAGTTTGAGACATGGACAGAGGTGTCAGCAGAGAGCACTGTGGACAGACAGAAAGGAAATTCCAAAAGAAAAGAATTTCCTCTGTATTATACAGCAACTGATAGGTGCTGGAAGGATTAAGATTTTTTTTTAATAGAAGTGATTTAAATATCTGTTTAACTTTCTGGCACCAGTTGATTTAAAAAAAAAAAAAATGTTTTCCACCGGAGTACTCCTTTAATGCTGTCTCATTTATTAGGATTATGGACCCGTGAAGAATTCCATCCGACCTGTGACCTCCCGTGGAGGACTTAGCAAGACCCAGAACCCCACAGTGGTGTCTTCACCGATACAGAAGGGACACCGCGAGGAGGAGATCCTGGGCCTCACCAACAAGATCATTGAGCTGTTGACTGGAGAGGTAAGGACTAAGTGACCTTTATACACCAGTGTTTTCCCAACCAGGGTGCCTTCAGCTGTTGCAAAACTACAACTCCCAGCATGCCCGGACAGCCTTCGGCTGTCCGTGCATGCTGGGAGTTGTAGTTTTGCAAGAGCTTGAAGCACCCTGGTTGGGAAACATTGTTATATACAGATACCTTTTACTACAACTGTGTGATTCTTAGACAGTGCAAACTTAGACTAGACAGTCTTCAGATGCTCCAGCTGATGACAGTCTCTCTGTACAGTGGGGCAAAAAAGTATTTAGTCAGCCACCAATTATGCAAGTTCTCCCACTTAAAAAGATGAGAGGCTGTAATTTTCATCATAGGTTATAACCTCAACTATGAGAGACAGAATGAGAAGAAAAATCCATAAAATCACATTGTCAGATTTTTTAAGAATTTATTTGCAAATGATGGTGGAAAATAAGTATTTGGTCACCTACAAACAAGAAAGATTTTTGGCTCTCACAGACCTGTAACTTCTTTAAGAGTCTCCTCTGTCCTCCACTCGTTACCTGTATTAATGGCTCCTGTTTGAACTTGTTATCAGTATAAAAGACACCTGTCCACAACCTCAAACAGTCACACTCCAAACTCCACTATGGCCAAGACCAAAGAGCTGTCGAAGGACACCAGAAACAAAATTGTAGACCTGCACCAGTCTGGGAAGACTGAATCTGCAATAGGCAAGCAGCTTGGTGTGAAGAAATCAACTGTGGGAGCAATTATTAGAAAATGGAAGACATACAAGACCACTGATAATCTTCCTCGATCTGGGGCTCCATGCAAGATCTCACCCCGTGGTGTCAAAATGATCACAAGAACAGTGAGCAAAAATCCCAGAACCACACGGGGGGACCTAGTGAATGACCTGCAGAGAGCTGGGACCAAAGTAACAAAGGCTACAATCAGTAACACTACACCGCCAGGAATTCAAATCATGCAGTGCCAGACGTGTCCCCCTGTTTAACCCAGTACATGTCCGGGCCCGTCTGAAGTTTGCTAGAGAGCATTTGGATGATCCAGAAGAGGATTGGGAGAATGTCATATAGTCAGATGAACTCAAAGTATAACTTTTTGGTAGAAACTCAACTCGTCGTGTTTGGAGGAGAAAGAATGCTGAGTTGCATCCAAAGAACACCATACCTACTGTGAAGCATGGGGGTGGAAACATCATGCTTTGGGGCTGTTTTTCTGCTAAGGGACCAGGACGACTGATCCGTGTAAAGGAAAGAATGAATGGGGTCATGTATCGTGAGATTTTGAGTGAAAACCTCCTTCCATCAGCAAGGGCATTGAAGATGAAACGTGGCTGGGTCTTTCAGCATGACAATGATCCCAAACACACCGCCCGGGCAGTGAAGGAGGGGCTTCATAAGAAGCATTTCAAGGTCCTGGAGTGGCTTAGCCAGTCTCCAGATCTCAACCCCATACAAAACCTTTGGAGGGAGTTGAAAAGTTGAAAGTCCATGTTGTCCAGCGACAGCCCCAAAACATCACTGCTCTAGAGGAGATCTGCATGGAGGAAGGGGCCAAAATACCAGCAACAGTGTGTGAGAACCTTGTGAAGACAGAAAACATGTGACCTCTGTCATTGCCAACAAAGGGTATAGAACAAAGTATTGAGATGAACTTTTGTTACTGACCAAATACTTATTTTCCACCATAATTTGCAAATAAATTCTTTCAAAATCAGACAATGGGATTTTATGGATTTTTTTCTCATTCTGTCTCTCATAGTTGAGGTTATAACCTATGATGGAAATTACAGCCTCTCATCTTTATAAGGGGGAGAACTTGTACAATTGGTGGCTGACTAAATACTTTTTTGCCCCACTGTATGTGTCAGGTTTCTCTCCGGTGTCAGGACGTGGCGGTCTTTCTCTCTGTGGAGGAGTGGGAGTATCTAGAAGGACACAAGGATCTGTATATGGACTTCTTGATGGAGACTCAGCAGTGCCTGCCATCACCAGGTAAGTGCTATCACTAGATACACACGTGCTCTGATAAATCCTTAAAGAGAACCTGTCACCAAGCTAAACTTTTAATATATTGTTCCTTATGTAATTATAAGAGACTTTGCTATTTACTTGCTGTTAAAATTCTCAACCTTTTATATGTTTTTAAAGTGATTGGAAAAACGGCCACTAGGTGGCTCTGTTCTGTTCCCTGCCGCAAGTCAAACAGTTAGTTTGGTCTCAGGAGACCAAACTCCAGGAAGCTCTCGCTGGCTTCGTATGACGTTTCGTCTGTGGGGGGAAGCCCACTTTCTCCTGCCGGGAGCTCCCACAACGTGAACAAGCGGAAATGTATCATAGAGCTTTTTAAAGCTCGGAAAAAATTTTTCAGGGCAGGAGGAGAGAATATAAGGCTCCTTTCACACTATATGTTGCTCCGTTTTAAAGACCCCTTATAATGTCCCGTTAAGAAAACCTTTAGAAACGGCCGTTACAAAATCCCATTCAGGTCTATGGGATTTTTTTTTATTATTATACATTATAGCCCATCATAGCCCGTTATGAATAACGGACGTTATTTGTGACGGGAGAAAATTCAGTGCATGTAACGTATTTTTCTCCGGTCACAAAAAACAACCGTTATTCATAACGGGCTAGAACGGGTGATAATGGATAATAAAACAATCCCATAGACTTGAATGGGATTTTGTAACGGACGTTTTAACGGTTTTCTATACGGGACATTATAACTGGTCTTTAAAATGGAGCAACATATAGGCCCTTATTTATTAAGACTGTTGTGTAGGTTTCTTTGTGGGTTTTAATTCCCTACAATTTTTTTTTCACGGTATTTACTAAGGTTTCCCTACATTTTCCACTTTCCCTACATTTTGCTTTATTTACACATGATCTGATCTGTCGGGTTTTCCTCAGTTGAAATCCACCACATTTTATGTGGAAACCTTAGTAAATATGTTGGGTTTTTGTGAAAATGTCGGGAAACACGCCCCTTTCCCCGACGGCCACGCCCCAGAATCTGGCGCACAATCCGACAAAACATGTCGGGTTTGCAATAGTAAATGAGGGCCATAGTGTGAAAGGAGCCTAATCTGAGTTGGTTTAGTTAGAAAATATGATTTGATGATGGGTACTCTTTAAATAAAAAAGGGTACTCAGCAGGGCTCAAGTCCTGCAGGAACACAGTGGAACGGAATTCCTGCACTTTTTTCACGCAGGAACACTGTTCCCATTAGCAGGATTCCTGCAGGACCTGCCCTTGAGTGGAAATCTTGACCCCCCCTCGTGCTCAGCCTCTGTCTATGTCTCCTACAGATGGGTCCAGTAAGACAAACACATCAGAGAGATGTCCCAGTCCAGATGATCCACAGGAGTCTACCGAAGAGGATGACCGCGTCCTGCAGGATGATCAGGTATTGTTCCTTTTTTTATGTGGTCTTATTGAGGGCCGATGACTTAAAGGGGTTATCCAGATTTGTAAATTACTTCTATTAAAAAAATCTTAATCCTTTCAGTACTTATGAGCTGCTGAAGTTGAGTTGTTCTTTTCTGTCTAAGAGCTCTCTGATGACACCTGTCTCGGAAACTGTCCAGAGTAGAAGCAAATCCCCATAGCAAACCTCTTCTACTCTGTGCAGTTCCCGAGACAGGCAGAGATGTCAGCAGAGAGCACTTTTGTCAGACAGAAAAGAACAACTTAACTTCAGCAGCTGATAATTATTGGAAGGATTAAGATTTTTTAATAGAAGTAATCTACAAATCTGTTTAACTTTCTGGAGCCAGTTGATATAAAAAAAATAAAGTTTTTTTCTGGAATACCCCTTTAAATCATTGGCTGTCTGTAGTAGGTCCAGGTCCTGCCCTCTGTGTCTGACAGTGCTTCCCAACCAGTGTGCCTCCAGCTGTTGCAAAACCAGAGCCGGCACTACCATAAGGCATCTAGGGCATCTAGGGTGCCGCATGCAACATTGCGGGGGTCCCCAGAGGCAGAGGGTCCCCAGACATCTTATCCCTATTCTTTGGATAGGGGATAAAATGTCTAGGGTGGGAGTACCCCTTTAACTGCGTCGTCCGAAATTCCTGCATGGATACAAGTAACAAAGCTTCATGTAGCAAAACACGTTCTTTGAGAATCAGTGTTTATATGATATGTGATGATATATACCAGTGGTCTTCAACCTGCGAACCTCCAGCTGTTGCAAAACTACAACTCCCAGCATGCCCGAACAGCCGTTGGCTGTCCGGGCATGCTGGGAGTTGTAGTTTTGCAACAGCTGGAGGTCCGCAGGTTGGAGACCACTGATATATACTATGTTTTTTTTGCTTTGTTTAGGATGGAAGCTTAAGAATCATCAAAGTTGAAGTCACAGAGACGGATGATTTAGAAGAAGAACCGTGCGAGGAGGAGGAGACGTCTACAGGAATCAGTCCTGGTGAGTGGTGACCTCTAAACATGGACATCGAGAAGGAGAAACCGCAGCATCTAGAAGTGCAGAATCTTCACATGTTTGGTTCACCAAAAACACGCATGCAACATTTGACCCATAATGGTCTTTCCAAGCACGCTCTAAACCAGTGTTTCCTAACCAGGGGTCCTCCAGCTGTTTCAAAACTACAACTCCCAGCATGCCGGAAAGTTTTTGGCAGTTGGGAGTTGAACTATTGCAACAACTGGAGGCCCCCTGGTTTGGAAACACTGCTCTAAACATAACGGGGGAGATTTATCAAAACTTGTGCAGAGGAAAAGTTGCCCATAGCAACCAATCAGATCACTTCTTTCATTTTTCAAAGGCCTTAAAGGGGTTATCCAGGAAAAAAAACTTTGTTTTTATATATCAACTGGCTCCAGAAAGTTAAACAGATTTGTAAATGATTTCTATTAAAAAATCTTAATCCTTTCAGTACTTAAGAGCTGCTGAAGTTGAGTTGTTCTTTTCTGTCTAAGTGCTCTCTGATGATGTGTCTCGGGAACCGCCCAGTTAAGAAGCAAATCCCCATAGCAAACCTCTTCTACTCTGTGCAGTTCCCGAGACAAGCAGAGATGTCAGCAGAGAGCACTGTTGCCTGACAGAAAAGATCAACTCAACTTCAGCAGCTGATAATTATTGAAAGGATTAAGATTTTTTTAACAGAAGTAATTTACAAATCTGTTTAACTTTCCGGAGCCAGTTGATCTAAATAAAAATTTTTTTTTTCCTGGAATACCCCTTTAAGAATGTAAGGAGCGATCTGATTGGTTGCTATGGGCAACTTTGCCTCTGCACAGGTTTTGATAAATCTCCCCAATGCCGTCCATAAGAACCTGCTATTACGGCAAACAATGTATTCGGGTGGATACGGTCGCACCCATTAATCAGCCCACAGAATCTGATTCGGAAGATAGCAGCTGTATGTAAAATAGTATGACCGCCACTGAAAATCTACTTCCTAGGCTGCATTCACACCACGTTTTTGCAATACAGTTCCCGTATCAGGTTTTTGATGAAAAACGGATTCCTCAAAACCGGACTACACTGTATCGAAACGTGTGTACAAATTTCAACCTGTATAGGGTTAAAAACCGTATAAGGTTTGAAAAATGATGTCCGGTTGCATCCGTTTTTAAGAAAAAAACGTGTACGTTTTTAACTTTTCATTCCATTATGAATAAAGTTTCACTTGTTTGATTGAAATTCCAATAAAAAATGTGCAAAGTCAAAAACCGTATGGTGAAAACCGGATGGAACTGTACACACATACAGTTCTGTACAGTTCCCATTGACTCCCATGTTTATGTCACCATTTTTTTTTTTTTTTTTATATATAAAATTATTCCATCAAGATAAAGCATTTCATTTATGTTGATAGTTTTAGGACAATGTAGTTTTAATGTTATTTATTAATGAAGTGTGTACTGGGGGCTGCCATTACTGTAGCCTCTTTGCCTCTTTGTGGCACACCTTCACAACACCTACACAGTTGCTTTATGGCAGGCACAGGGTATAAGAAAGTTAAGACTGAGAGTGTCTCATAGAAAAGCTTGGGCTGCTTACTGCACATGTGCACATCACAGATTAGGTGAAATGAATGGGGGAGCCAGCACCATTTTCTTGAAGTCCCTGAGGAGCAGTGACCTATCAAAAGACATCTAGTCTGTTCTCTACCACTCTTCAGACACCAACAAAATGGTGACAGTGGAATTGAAAAAACTACAACCCCCCCCCCTCTCCTTTTGCACAAAGACAGAGGAGGAAGGTAGACAGGCGAGGTCTAATTTGCAGCAGCCAGACAAAGTTGCTTGCTTTCCCCAGACTCCTCATGTTGGCTCCCTCTGCTGGTCAACAGTGGAAGATATGACAAGTTATTAAATTTTTCATATTTTGTGACAACACATTTTTTAAAATAAATATGTGAAAAATGTAAAAAAATTAACCTCTTAAAAAAAAAAAAAAAAAAAACAATTGGTGACAGGTTCTTCATAAAAAAATAAAATAAAACATTTGGGGAAGGAGAACTTCACTTTAACCCCTTCGTGATGCATGACAGATGTAGTCCTGACTGGAGCCCGCTCCATACCAGTGACCCTCAGCTGATTTTAGTAGCCGAGGGCCGCCGCTAATAGCCGGCTATTTACCCTTTAGATTGTCTGTCAAAGCTGACAGTGATGTCTAAAAGGACCTTTTAAACCATTCCTGGTGGTCTAGTGAGGAGGATGCCCCCCACAGCCCATCTACAAGGAGGGGGAGTCCATTGTAGAGGTAGCCAGAGGTCTTACCCCTCCTCTTGCCATGGCACTAAAATTGATTGATTGATTGGTGGAGCACAGATTAATGCATGGTTTATCTGTATGAGGAATCTAATGATTCCTCCTAAAAGTCCCCTAAGGGGACTAAAAGTGTAAAAAAATTAAAGTTTAAAAAAAGTTTAAAAACACACACATTAACCCCTTCCTTATTAAAAGTTAAAATCACCCCGCTTTTCCCAAATTCCATATAAAAAATATATAAACATAATAAAAATGAACATATGATATGATCAACCCGTGCGAAAATGTCCGAACTATAAAAATATATCGTAAAGTAAACCGCACGGTCAATGGCGTATGCGCAAAGAGTATTTTTGGTCACTTTTCATACCATAAAAAAAAAGGAATAAAAAGCGATCAAAAAGTCCGATCAAACTAAAATGGTAGCAATGAAAACGTCAGATCACGGCGCAAAAAATGAGCCCCGTACGCGGAAACATCAAAAAGTTATAGGGGTCAGAAGGACAATTTTAAATGTATTAATTTCCGTGCATGTAGTTATGATTTTTTCCAAAAGTACGACAAAATCAAATCTATATAAGTAGGGGATCATTTTAACCGTATGGATCTACAGAATAATGATAAGGTGTCATTTTTACCGAAAAATGTACTGCGTAGAAACGGAAGCCCCCAAAATTTACAAAATTGTGTTTTTTTTATTCAATTTTTTCGCACAATGATTTTTTTTCAGTTTTGCCGTAGATTTTTGGGTAAAATAACTGATGTCATTACAAAGTAGAATTGGTGGCGCAAAAAATAAGCCTTTATGTGGACTTTTAGGTGCAAAATTTAAAGGGTTATGATTTTTAAAAGGTAAGGAGGAAAAAACGAAAGTGCAAAAACAGAAAAACACTTGGTCCTTAAGGCGTTAAAGTCAAAGTTGCCGGTATCTCACCAAACCTAGTGACATAATCGCGGATGTTCGGGGAGCTAAAATGGCGGATGAGGATCTTGGCTAAGCCAAGCTGATGAAGCTTGGCTTAGCCATAAAAAAAAAAAAAGTCCCATCAAAACATGAAGTGATACAGATCATGGCGCAAAAAATGAGCCCTCATACATCCCTGTATATGGAAATATGGAAAAATAAAAAAGTTATAGGGGTCAGAAAAGGACAATTTTATGCATATGAATTTTGTTAAAAAAAAGTTTGCATTAATACAAATAGTACAACAATAGATAAACTATATAAATTGGGTATCCCCCCCCCCCCCCCCGACACACACAAAGTTGCAAAATTGCAGTTTTCCACTGACAAATATTATTTTGGTTTCGCTGCATGTTTTATGGTAAAATGAGTGATGTCATTACAAAGTACAATTGGTCACGCCAAAAAAACAAGCCCTCCTATGGGTCTGTAGGTGGAAAAATAAAAGAGGATTTTCAAAGTGGATTTTAAAAGGAGAGGAGTTAAAGGGGACCTCTCATCAAATAAACTTTTGATAGATTTTAGATGAATGAATGTTGAATAACTTTCCAATAGCATGTTAATGAAAAATATGCTTCTTTCTATTGTATTTTTCCTGATCAGTCCTGTCAGCAAGCATTTCTGACTCATGCTGGAGTCCTAAACACTCAGGGCTGCCAGCCTGCTTTGTTCACAGCCAAACAGGCTGTGAACAAAGCAGGCTGGCAGCTCTGAGTGTTCTCCTTTGTGAACAAAGCAGACTGGCAGCTCGTAGTGTTTAGGACTCCAGCATGAGTCTGAAATGCTTGCTGCCAGGACTGGTAGGGAGACCCCTAGTGGTCATTTCTTCAAAGTGGAAAATTAAATAGAAAGAAGCAGATTTTTTAATAACATGCAATTGTAAAGTTATTTTGCATACATATCAAAAGTTTTTTTGATGAGAGGTACCCTTTAAAAATGAATATTGGCCTGGTCCTTAGGGGTTAAGCATACTTTGCATAAATCAATAACACATGTGAAAAGTATCTTACTATAGAAAAATGCCTCTTTCCCTACTTAGCAGGTTCATTCTTCCCCTGCTAGACTTATCATTGACTCTGAAAAAACGTTTAAAATCTGTCTTGACAAGACAAGATCGTCTCACTGAGGGAGCAGTTTACAGCTGCCCATAGAAGTCTTTTAAGGGGTACTCCGGTTAAAAACATTTTTTTTTAATCAGCTTGTGCCAGAACATTAAACAGATTTGTAAATTACTTCTATTTAAAAATCTTAATCCTTCCAGTACTTATCAGCTGCTGTATGCTCCACAGGAAGTTGTGTAATTCTTTCCAGTCTGACCACAATGCTCTCTGCTGACACCTCTGTCCATGTCAGGGACGGTCCAGAGCAGGATAGGTTTGCTATGGGGATTTGCTCCCACTCTTGACAGTTCCTGAGACAGACAGACAGGTGTCAGCAGAGAGCACTGTGGTCAGACTGGAGAGAATTACACAACTTCCTGTGGAGCATACAGCAGCTGATCAACGTTCTGGAACCAGTTGATTAAAAAATAAATAAATAGTTTTTCAAGAGAGTACCCCTTTAATGGGAAGGGGACAAGGCAGAGACATGGCTGTTATATCTCACCCCAGGGCTGGATTCACAGCTTACACTGCTCAGTACTTCTCTATAATGTGTTTCATGCTGCAGCTGCTTCTGGTTTTTAGAGATATAGGAGAGCAGGATGCCCTCTTCTGAGGGTGGTCTATAGAGATATAGGGGAAGATTTATCAAATCCTGTCCAGAGAAAAAGTCGCTGAGTTTCCCATAGCAACCAATCAGATAACTTCTTTCATTTTGCAGAGGCTTTTTGAAAAAAAATGAAAGAAGTTATCTGATTAGTTGCTATGGGCAACTCAGCAACTTTTTCTCTGGACAGGTCTTGATAAATCTTTCCCATAGAGAGGAGGTTCCTCTCTTCTGAGGGTGTGCTATGACATGTAGGTGAGCAGGATCTCCTCTCCTGTGTGGGAGGTGTATGGGAGACATCATAGCAGATTGTCTATACCTACTAGGCCAGTGTTTGCCAACCAGGGTGCCTCCAGCTGTTGCAAAACTACAACCCCCAGCATGCCCGGACAGCCTAGGCTCAGACACTAGGCTCAGAGAAAACCGAGTTGGAGCCTGCAGAGGGGAAAACTGGTGGAAAATACCATATCCAAGTTATATAATGGCCAGAAATAGGGCTATTCTTCATGTTCACACATGACAGCTTATCCTGAAAAGTTTGTTGAAAGCTGGGGATCATTGAATTTTTTTTTATGACAAGTCAGTGAGGGACCCCAGATCCTAAGATTAAAGGGGTACTCCAGTGGAAATTTTTATTTTTTATTTTTTTTAAATCATTTGGTGCCAGAAAGTTCTACAGATTTGAAAATTACTTCTATATAAAAATCTTAATCCTTCCAGTACTTATCGGCTGCTGTATGCTTCACAGGAAGTTGTGTAGTTATTTTCTGTCGGTCCACTGTGCTCTCTGCTGACACCTCTGTTCATGTCAGGAACTGTCCAGAGCAGGAGAGGTTTGCTATGGGGATATGCTTATAATCTGGACAGTTCCTGACATGGACAGAGGTGTCAGCAGTGAGCACTGTGGTCAGACAGAAAGGAAATTAAAAAAGAAAAGAACTTCCTGTGAAGCATACAGCAGCTGATAAGTACTGGAAGGATTAAGATTTGTAAATAAAAGTAAATTTACAAATCGGGTTAACTTTCTAAAACACCAGTTGATTTAAAAAAAGATGTTTTCCAGTGGAGTACCCCTTTAAAGGGGTACTCCGGTGGAAAACTTTTTTTTTTTTTTTTTTTTCAACTGGTGCCAGAAAGTTAAACAGATTTGTAAATTACTTCTATTAAAATATCTTTACCCTTCCAGTACTTATTAGCAGCTGTATGCTACAGAGGAAGTTCTTTTCTTTTTAAATTTCTTTTTTGTCTTGTCCACAGTGCTCTTTGCTGACATCTCTGTCCATTTTAATAAACTGTCCAGAGTAGGAGAAATATCCCCATAGCAAACATAAAAGTTGCAAAATTAGGTTTTCAATACTGCCTTTATGTAAAAGTAAAACTTATGTGTGAGATGGGCATGTGTATCCAGACCGGTGTATTTACCCTGTGTCTGTCTCTTTCAGAGGGGTCCAGAAGAAGGAACGCGTCAGAGAGACGTCCCAGGCCGGACTGTGTACGGGAGTCTGAGGAAAGTGACAGCGCCCTGCAGGATCACCAGGTAGATGGTGTTCAGGGGGATTACACAGTTCAGGGATGTGGAATTCCTATCGCCCGACGCCCGGGACATCCAGTTCCGGGCGCCGGGCAGGTGAATTTTTCCGGCCCTAAGCCCGGCTTCGAGAAAGCAGGGCCGGACCTGACAAGCGCAGCGGCGCTCAGCAGTCTGTATGTAGGGTACTCCTGACTCCTGCCCGCTCCATACTCTGCAGCCCCCAGCTGTTCTCAGTAGCCGGGCAGTAGCAGACTTGCGACTGCTCCTCCCCAAATTTACACCTCATCCCGCCGCTAATAGCCAGCATGCGGCGATTGCCGCAGCTGGCTATTAACCCTTTAGATCGCCGCTGTCAAAGCTGACAGCGGCAACTAAAGGGTAATGTGATTGCTCCCTGGTGGGCTAGTGGGGTGGATCGCCCCCCCCCGCAGCGTGGTCGCGAGCGGGAGATCCACTATAGAGGTAGCCGGAGGGCTTACCTCTGTTCCCTGGTGTCCGTGGCTCTGTCATTGATACATTGATAGAGTCTGGCTGGACTAGGCTCTATCAATGGATCACAGAGCACACAGATCAATGGAGTTCAATAGAACTCTGTTGATCTGTATGAGAAATCTAATGATTCCTCCTAAAAGTCTTAAAGGAAAACTGTCACATATTTTCTCCCGCAATATCCACAGGTACTGGTGGATAGTGCGGGAGACGCTGATTAAAATGAGCCCTACCTTGGTCTGATCCGCGCCGCCGTTCGCCCGCAATTGTAGTTTTAATCTCTGCGTATATCCTGCTGTAACTGGCACGGGCGGGGCTTCTGTGGGCTAACTGGCACTGACGTCAGCGCCGCTCATGAATATTCATCCCTCCTGTTCTCCCTCTCTTCGCCGCTCCTAACCAGAGGGAGGGGGGGATGAATATTCATGAGCGGCGCTGACGTTTTTGTTTCGGAGAATATGTTATTGAAAAACTAAAAGGTATCATTATAGTAGGTATGGCTATTATAGGGCAAGGAGGAAAAAACGAGAGTGTAAAAGCGAAAATTGGCCTGGACAAATGGATCGTCATGAGGGACAAATAGATTTTGCTCCGTTTTAGTCCCGTGGATAAGTCGTTTTTTATAAAAATTTCCACACCCCTGACAGTTATCTATTGGATTTTCCCAAGATCGTGGCAGAAATGGGGCTATTTACTACAATTGCGTAAATGGCTGTAAAAATGTGTAGTTATTAGTGATTTTGAAACATTGTTGCAAAAAAAACACAACCAAAACTTTTCTTTATAAAGCATATAGGTGAGCAGGATCTCCTCTCCTGTGCGTGAGGTGTATGGGAGACATCATAGCAGATAGTCTATACCCACTAGGCCAGTGTTTTGCCAACCAGGGTGCCTCCAGCTGTTGCAAAACTACAACCCCCAGCATGCCCGGACAGCCAACGGCTGTCCGGGCATGCTGGAAGTTGTAGTTTTGCAACAGCTGGAGGCACCCTGCTTGGGAAACACTGCACTAGGCTCTATGGGCACTATGGGCAACTCAGCAACTTTTCCTCTGGACAGGTTTTGATAAATCTCCCCCATAGAGAGGAGGTTCCTCTCTTCTGAGGGTGTGCTATGACATATAGGTGAGCAGGATCTACTCTCCTGTAGGTAAGGTGTATGGGAGACATCATAGCAGATTGTCTATACCCACTAGGCCAGTGTTTGCCAACCAGGGTGCCTCCAGCTGTTGCAAAACTACAACCCCCAGCATGCCCGGACAGCCAACGGCTGTCCGGGCATGCTGGAAGTTGTAGTTTTGCAACAGCTGGAGGCACCCTGCTTGGGAAACACTGCACTAGGCTCAGAGAAAACCGAGTTGGAGCCTGCAGAGGGGAAAACTGGTGGAAAATACCATATCCAAGTTATATAATGGCCAGAAATAGGCTATCCTGAAAAGTTTGTTGAAAGCTGGTGATCATTGAAATATTTTTTATGACAAGTCAGTGAGGGACCCCAGATCCTAAGATTAAAGGGGTACTCCAGTGGAAATTTTTAAATTTTAAATTTTTTTTTTTTTTAAATCAATTGGTGCCAGAAAGTTAAACAGATTTGTAAATTACTTCTATTAAAATATCTTTAGACAGAAAGGAAATTCAAAAAGAAAAGAACTTAATGTGGAGCATACAGCATCTGATAAGTACTGGAAGGATTAAGATTTGTAAATAAAAGTAATTTACAAATCGGGTTAACTTTCTAAAACACCGGTTGATTCAAAATTTTTTTTTTTCCAGTGGAGTACCCCTTTAAAGGGGTACTCCGGTGGAAAACGTTTTTTTTTTTTTTAAATCAACTGGTTCCAGAAAGTTAAACAGATTTGTAAATGACTTCTATTAAAATATCTTTACCCTTCCAGTACTTATTAGCAGCTGTATGCTACAGAGGAAGTTCTTTTCTTTTTGAATTTCTTTTTTGTCTTGTCCACAGTTCTCTTTGCTGACATCTCTGTCCATTTTAAGAAATGTCCAGTGTAGGAGAAATATCCCCATAGCAAACATATGCTGCTCTGGACAGTTCCTAAAATGGACAGAGATGTCAGCAGAGAGCACTGTGCTCGTGATGTCAGCAGAGAGCTCTGTGTTCCAAAAAGAAAATAATTTCCTTTTTAGTATTCAGCAGCTAATAACTACTGGAAAGATTAAGATTTTTTAATAGAAGTAATTTACAAATCTGTTTAACTTTCTGGCATCGGTTGGTTTGAAAAAACAAAACAAACAAAATTTTTTTTCCAGTGGAGTACCCCTTTAAAGAGGACTAATAAAACAATCAGTCTGCACAGGTCACACTACGTTCACAGGTAGTAGAGAGCACTTCGTGATGTACACCTAAAAATGATGGAAAAGTTGGGAGCACTGTGCTCGTGATGTCACGATTAAAATGATCCCCTACTTACCGTATATAGGTTTGATTTTGTCGGACTTCGGAAAAAATCATAACTACATGCAGGAAAATGTATACGTTTAAAATTGTCATCTTCTGACCCCTATAACTTTTTTATTGTTCCATGTACGCGGCGGTATGAGGACTAATTTTTTTGCGCCGTGATCTGAAGTTTTTATCAGTAGCATTTTTGTATTGATGGGACTTTTTGATCGCTTTTTATTAATTTTTTCATTATATAAAAAGTGACCAAAAAGTTTTGGAGTTTTTTTTGCGCGTACGCCATTGACCGTGCGCTTTAATTAACAATATATTTTTATAGTTCCGACATTTCGGCACGATACCACATGTTTATTTTTATTTACACAGGTTTTTTTTTTAAATGGGAAAAGGGGGTTATTCTTACTTTTATTAGGGTTTTTTTTTTAACACATTTTTTTTTGCAATGTAATAGCCCCCTCTAGTGGCTATAGCACTGCACACACTGATCTTCTACACAGATTACTGCCATGCATTAACATGGCAATGATCCGTGTTATCGGGGGTCGATTGCTCAAGCCTGGATTTCAGGCTTGGAGCAATCAATCGCTGATTGGATGCACTGGAGGCAGGTAACGGATCCTCTGCTTGCATTCTAGCTGATCGGGACATCGCAATTTCACCGTGATGGTCCCGATCAGCCTGACTGAGCTGCCGGGAGTGTATTTTTGTTACTTTAGATGCGGCTATCAATTTTGAAAGCCACATCTAAAGGGTTAATAGCGGAATGACCCTGCATTATAGACCGGGACCGGGTGCAGGGCATACAGGTAAGCTCGTGTCCTTAAGAGGTTAAAGGGGTACTCCGGTGGAAAACTATTTTTTTTTTTAAACAGCTGGTGCCAGAAAGTTAAACAGATTTGAAAATTACTTCTATTTTAAAATCTTAATCCTTCCTGTACTTCTCAGCTGCTGTATGCTCCACAGGAAGTTCTTTTCTTTTTTAATTTCTTTTCTGTCTGACCACAGTGCTCTCTGCTGACACCTCTGCCCATTTCAGGAACTGTCCAGAGCAGGATAAGTTTGCTATGTGGATTTGCTCCTACTCTGGACAGTTCCTGAAATGGACAGAGGTGTCAGATAGAAAAGAAATTCAAAAAGAAAAGAACTTCCTGTAGAGTATGCAGCAGCTGATAAGTACTGGAAGGATTAAGATTTTTTTTTTTGTCAAGTTTTAAAAAAAAAAAAAAAAAAGATTTTTTTTAATAGAAGTAATTTACAAATCTGTTTAACTTCCTGGCACCAGTTGATTTAAAAAAAAAAAATGTTTTCCACCAGAATACCCCTTTAAAGGGGTATTCTAGGCAAAAACTTTTTTTTTATATATATATCAACTGGCTCCGGAAAGTTAAACAGATTTGTAAATTACTTCTATTAAAAAATCTTAATCCTTCCAATAGTTATTAGCTTCTGAAGTTTTCTGTCTAACTGCTCAATGATGATGTCACGTCCCGGGAGCTGTGCATGATGGGAGAATATCCCCATAGGAACTGCACAGCTCCCGGGACGTGAGTCATCAGAGAGCAGTTAGACAGAAAATAACAACTCAACTTCAGAAGCTAATAACTATAGGAAGGATTAAGATTTTTTAATAGAAGTAATTTACAAATCTGTTTAACTTTCCGGAGCCAGTTGATATATAAAAAAAAGCTATGGCCTGGAATACCCCTTTAAGCTTCTGGTTGCTGGAGTCTAGCCAGGTGATTAGGTTGGTCTCATTAGGTGAATTGCAGTGATGAGACTCCACCCCCTGTCTCTGCAAAGCCAGAGGAATCATGGGAAATGTAGGCAGCATTGAAAAAAAAAAAAATATTTAAGTTCTGAAATAAAAACTAGTATGGCTGAAAACCCAATGCCTGCCACATCAGCTAAAACAGGTATACACAAGGCATACACAAGAACCTTTACATTGCTCTAATAATAGCCTATGCTGCACTATATAAGGGGGGTAATAAAGAACTCCCGGAGTGCTTCTTTAGTATGTAAGATTACTAAATGATTACAGTCTTACCATTCACCATCTTGGTGCCCATATAATCATGTAGTTGTAAAAGTGTAACACGCTGAACTCCGATTACTAAAGTGGACTTCCCAATTGGTGTTAATGTTGACGTTATTGAGGGGGATAAAGACCCTATATATATATATATATATATATATATATATATATATATGTATATATATGTGAAGACGTGAGCGGACCATAGTCTGAATCACTTTGCTGTGTTTAGGATGGAAGCCTAAGAGTCATCAAAGTTGAAGTTGTGGAGACGGAGTCGTGGGGGGATGAGCTGTATCCTCAGGAGACTTCTACAGATCTCATCCCAGGTGAGTGACATCCTCGAAGTACAGATCATTAATTAAAGGGGTACTCCGGTGGAAAACATTTTTTTTTTTTTTTTAAATGAACTGGTGCTAGAAAGTTAAACAGATTTGTAAGTTACTTCTATTAAAAAATCTTTACCCTTCCAGTACTTTTTAGCAGCTGTATGCTACAGAGGAAATTCTTTTCTTTTTGAATTTCTTTTTTTGTCTTGTCCACAGTGCTCTCTGCTGACACCTGATGCCCCTAACAGGAACTGTCCAGAGCAGGAGAAAATCCTCATAGCAAACCTATGCTGCTCTGGACAGTTCCTGACACGGACAGAAGTGTCAGCAGAGAGCACTGTGGACAAGACTAAAAAGAAATTCAAAAAGAAAAGAATGTTTTTGCCCGGAATACCCCTTTAACTCACCTTCCTACGTTCCCCTGTTGCGCCCATATCAGCATCCCGGTCCTCCGGTGCTGGTCTTCTTCCTGTTTCTTGGGCTCGGTGACTCATACTGCGCTCAGCATATCGCTGGACACACCGATGTCCCGCCTGGGCCCGCCTTCTTCTTGCTGCCCGGGCTCCTTACATGACAGTGCTCTCAGCCTATTACCGGTCGAGGCGGGACATCGCTGCTGCCGGCGATAAGCTGAGCACAGTGTGACGATCCGAGCACAGGAACCGGGAAGAAGACCAGCACCAGAGGACTGGGACGCCGATATAGGTGCAACGGGGGAACGTAGGTAGGTGAGTTAAAGTTTTTTTTTAATGTTTTTTGCAGCTTGGGCACAGGGGAAATGGAAAATCTTATGGAGACTGCGCATTTCTGAGTGATCCTAGCTCCAGCATGTTCTGCTGGAGCCGCTATTTTCAGAATGTCCACCCGGAATTTTCGGGTTGTTTATTCTGCCATGTAAACATAGCCTAACAGGGGATGTAGGCCCGACAGCTGAATACAGGGAAGAGTCAGGAGAACGATCCAGTGATCATTCATGTGGCCCTCCCCACCCAACACCTGAGACATGTATTGGTTCAGTAAGCGAGCGCTGATCTACAATCTACGACTGGCACTCGTCTAGGGTCAGGCCATGTATAGCGTCTTCACCCCCACCCCACCCCCGTTCCTCCATTCATTTTCAGAGCAAAACTCCCAAGTGCATTAATAATACAGGGGTCCCTCAAGTTACAATACGAATTGGTTCCAGGACGACCATTGTATGTTGAGGCCATAACTCCATGGAAACCTGGAAATTGGTTCTGAAGCCAAAAAATAGAAAAGAGTAAGGATTGAAAAAAACAACAAGTAGATAACTAATACAGATAAAGCAAAGTCCTTACATATAATAGTAATAAAGATCTGCTGGGAGCTGTAATCACTGTCTATGTAGAGGACAGGAGCTTCTTCAGGGTCCTGTACAGTACACAGTGTCCTAAAAAAGTAATGGAGCCGCCCTCACCTGGTGTCCAAAGGAGCAGCTAACTGTGGCACAGGTAAAGAGTACAGAACATGTAATACCTCCCTGTATTGTAGGGGCGCTACCAAACACCAGTCAGTGCATACACTTCAGTAATACAGGTAAAGAGTACAGAACATGTAGTACCTCCCTGTACTGTAGGAGGCGATACCAGACACCAGTCAGTGCATACACTTCAGTAATACAGGTAAAGAGTACAGAACATGTAATACCTCCCTGTACTGTAGGGGGCGCCACCAGACACCAGTCAGTGCATGCACTTCAGTAATACAGGTAAAGAGTACAGAACATGTAATACCTCCCTGTACTGTAGGAGGCGCTACCAGACACCAGTCAGTGCATGAACTTCAGTAATACAGGTAAAGAGTACAGAACATGTAGTACCTCCCTGTACTGTAGGAGGTGATATCAGAAACCAGTCAGTGCATACACTTCAGTAATACAGGTAAAGAGTACAGAACATGTAATACCTTCCTGTACTGTAGGGGGCGCTACCAGACACCAGTCAGTGCATACACTTCAGTAATACAGGTAAAGAGTAGTACAGAACATGTAATACCTCCCTGTACTGTAGGGGGCGCTACCAGACACCAGTCAGTGCATACACTTCAGTAATACAAGGGTTTTACCAGTTAATGCCCATTCTGATTGGTCGGTTCTTTCAGCCATTGACACGTTTCACAGATCTGGACTGTCTGTACATTGTATGTTGTGTATATTGTATAGTGAGTCTGCTTTCCAGTCACAATTGTTATGTTGAAAATATTGTTTGTTGAGAGACCAAGCAATTACTTCCCTTTCTCTGTCTCTCTTGCAGGTCCAGCATCGTCCAATAATGATAACGTACTCTCATGCACTGAATGTGGTAAATGTTTTACCCATAAATCAAAGCTCAGTAGACACAAAAGGACTCACTCGGGGGAAACTCCCTTCGCATGTACAGACTGTGGAAAATGCTTCAAACACAAAACATCCCTGGTCGACCACCAGAGAATCCACACCGGTGAGAAGCCGTTCGCCTGTTCGTATTGCGGACAAAAATTTGCCCACAGATCCATTGTCATCGACCACGAGAGGACTCACACGGGCTTCAAGCCCTTCTCGTGTTCCTTCTGTGGCCAGAGCTTCACCATGAGATCCACCTACGTCAACCACCTGAGAATCCACACGGGGGAGAAGCCTTTTTGCTGCTCAGATTGCGGTAAATGTTTTACCCAGAAATCTGCACTCGACAAACACCGCTTCCTTCACACCGGAGAAAGGCCGTTCTCATGCGCCCAGTGCGGGAAGAGCTTTTCGAGGAGATCGCTTCTGGTAGAACACGAGAGGACTCACACGGGGGAGCGACCGTTTTCGTGTTCTGAATGTGGTAAATCATTCGCCCACAAATCCACGCTTTCCGCGCATAAGATCAGTCACTCGGGGTTGAAGATGTTCTCGTGCTCTCAGTGCAACAAGTCCTTTACAACCAAGAAAGGGCTCGTGAGACACTGGCAGATCCACGTGGGGGATAAGTAATTACGGTGCTGCGAATACCGTAACAACTGGAATCGTGTTGAGGTGTACTAGAAGTTTTATGGGCGCACTGTTTTAGCCCCAAACTGGAAAAGTCCCAGTAAAGATGGTGCTTGTGGATGTATCCAGGAAGACCTTCCACCGCTAGCATTTAGCACGTATAGTGATGCCAGCAGCCCTTACCAAGGATCGCCTGGTGTGCCCCCTACAGCTGACCAGCAGAATCGCTATTGCTTAGTAACCTATGAAGAACTATGGTCAAAATAGAAGCACTTAGATTGCACGTAATAGAACAGTGGTCTCCGAAATGTGGACCTCCGGCTGTTGCAAAACTACAATGCTGGGAGTTGTAGTTTTGCACCTACCTTTCTAATGTCAGACATTCAATATCCCTCTGTACCTGCTGCCCCTTATCCCTCTGTACCTGCCGCCCCTTATCTCTCTGTACCTGCCGTCCCTTATCCCTCTGTACCCTCCGCCCCTTATCTCTCTGTCCCAGCCGTCCCTTATCCCTCTGTACCTGCCGCCCCTTATCTTTCTGTCCCAGCCGCCCCTTATCCCTCTGTACCTGCCGTCCCTTATCCCTCTGTACCCTCCGCCCCTTATCTCTCTGTCCCTGCCGTCCCTTATCCCTCTGTACCCTCCGCCCCTTATCTCTCTGTCCCTGCCGTCCCTTATCCCTCTGTACCTGCCGCCCCTTATCCCTCTGTACCTGCCGCCCCTTATCCCTCTGTACCTGCCGCCCCTTATCCCTCTGTACCTGCCGCCCCTTATCCCTCTGTACCCGATGCTCCTTATTCCTCTGTACCCGCTGCTCCTTATCCCTCTGTACCTGCCGTCCCTTATCCCTCTGTACCTGCCGTCCCTTATCCCTCTGTACCTGCCGTCCCTTATCCCCCTGTACCCGATGCTCCTTATCCCTCTGTACCCGATGCTCCTTATCCCTCTGTACCTGCCGTCCCTTATTCCTCTGTACCCGCCGCCCCTTAGCCCTCTGTACCCGATGCTCCTTATTCCTCTGTACCCGCCATCCCTTATCTCTCTGTACCCGACGCCCCTTATCCCCCTGTACCCGATGCCCCTTATCCCCCTGTACCCGACGCCCCTTATCCCCCTATACCCGACGCCCCTTATCCCCCTGTACCCGCTGCTCCTTATCCCCCTATACCCGACGCCCCTTATCCCCCTGTACCCGCCGCCCCTTCCCTCTGTACCTGCCGCAGATTTTACCCTCCCCTTTTCCCTTAGTATTTCTTTCTTGCAGTGCTCGAGTTAATCATCATTGATATCCACTATGCAACACCTCATACTCAGGGCATCGATTGTATTCTGCAGATTTTCTGTTGTTCCTGTAGGTAGCGTTGTGACTCTCGCTGATATATGCCTTGTTCTTTCGCGCTGGGGAGAAGCCATTGTTTGCCTTTTTGCATTTAGCGATGTATCATATGTATTGTAATTAAATGGAAGCTATAGAAGAGAAATGGTATTTCTTAAAAGTACCTGTCATATGCCACAAATGTGTGTGTCTAGCACCTATATTTCTCTCACAAATACTTTCTATATGTTGCTCACTTGGTTTGTTATCCTGTGCTTTGGAGGGGGCGTGTCCTCACTCTGCATGACTCATTATTCTTCCTGAGTGCTTGGTCCCTTTTATCCAATCACTGCAGGCAGCTCTGTAACCCCTCCTCCCTGCTGCAGTCTGATAGGACAGGAGTGAGCACAGAGGAGTGCTAGTCCCGCCCTCACTTACTGGACTTTGTCCCTGCTTGTGTACAAAGATGATGCTGCAGCTTTACAGGATTATGTTCTGAATGGTATGGGGACCCCGAGTGGTCTTTTCTTATAAGCCAGGATTTCTATAAAAAGGAAATAACATTTTCTTAAGTATATTAGAAAGGTTAATGTTTTGCCAAGATGTACAACATATAAAAAGTTTTTGAATCTGACAGTGCCCATTTAATATATTTTTTTTACTGATCTAGGGGCAACCATATGGGAGTGATGCATTTTAGTCATGTGTTGTTATGCTGTGTAAGACTGTGTTCACACCATGTTTTGTTAAATACGGTTCCTGTATACGGCTGGGAGGAGGGGGGCGGGGCTTAATCGCGGTGCCCGCACTCAGGCGTATTCGGCAACCGTATTTAATGCATGTCTATGAGCCGACCGGAATGAACCGCAGCCTCCGGTCGACTTCGTTTTCGGCCGTATGCGGTTTCCCGACCGTAGGCAAAAACGCGGTCGACCACGTTTTTGCCTGCGGTCGGGAAACCGCAGCCGACCGGAGGCTGCGGTTCACTCCGGTCGGCTCATAGACATGCATTAAATACGGTTCCCCTATACGGCTGAGTGCGGGCGCCGCGATTAAGCCCCGCCCCCCTCCTCCCAGCCGTATACGGGAACCATATTTAACAAAACGTGGTGTGAACCCAGCCTTAGAGTGGGTTCACACCATGTTTTTCAAGTACGTTTCCCGTATACGTTTTCATTATTGAAAACGTGTGGAACCGTATTGAAAACCGTATTCATAGACAAATAATTGAAAACCGTATGCACCCGGTTGCGTACGGTTTGCTTGCAATACGGTTTTCTCCCCCATTCAAAACCATAATTGACCACGGTTTTGTCTCCGGTTTAAAAACAGTACTGCAACCGCATACATTTTATTTTTTAACATGGACCTCAATGGGAAACGCACATGTATACGGTTTTTACTTTGCACATGCGCATTTGCATCCTAAAGTCCCCACCCAACACCCCTCCCATTAAAAATGGACAACATTTTCTTAAACGTATGGCTTTTTTTAAAAATAAAAACGGACAGAACCGTATGCACTTTTAAAAACAGTATACTGTTTACTTTTTCCCATACTGTTCCATCCGGTTTTTTTTTTGCCATACGGTTTTCTTTAGAAAAACTGATTGAAAACAGTATGGCAAAAACATGGTGTGAACCCAGCCATCTTGGCCTCAAGCAGTATAATAAAGTCCCCATCCTAATGCTAACTACTTGAGTGCTGACACAACCTTCTAATGATGAGTTGACCCCCATTTATGCCTACAATCTCTTCAGCACAGCTCAGCACCCCGCCGAGGACAGAATATGAGGACAAGAGCTTGATTGTTGTTTTTCCTATTCCCACAAGGTTTAGGTAGGATGACCAGGCAACACCGTGTACTCTGCTAATAATCTGAAGGGGAAAAAAAGGGCATGGAAAGCCAAGACAACTAGAGATGAGCGAACAGTAAATTCGATTCGTCACAAACTTCTCGGCTCGGCAGTTGATGACTTTTCCTGCATAAATTAGTTCAGCTTTCCGGTGCTCCGATGGGCTGGAAAAGGTGGATACAGTCCTAGGAGACTCTTTCCTAGGACTGTATCCACCTTTTCCAGCCCACCGGAGCACCTGAAGGCTGAACTAATTTACGCAGGATGAGTCATCAACTGCCGAGCCGAGAAGTTCGTGACGAATCGAATTTACTGTAAGTTCGCTCATCTCTAAAGACAACAGCTGAAATGTCAGTATTAAAAAAAAAAAAAAAAAAGCAGTCAAGCCCCTTGTCAGTACATATAAATACCAGCTTGTTCAATCCCAATTAATGGCTACAAAAAGGTCTCATTACCAAGATGTCACATAGGACACATCTCATGATGGGTAAAAGCAAAGAGCTGCCTCAAGACCTTTACAACCGAACATAACAATGGTGTTGGTTACAGACTCATTTCTACGTTCCAGTGAGCACTAGGCCTGGGCGGTATGACCAAATATGTGTATTGCGGTATTTTTCTAACTTTTATGGCGGTTCCACGGTATATAACGGTATTCCCCCCCCCCCCAATTAATTATTAGCCCAGCGCTGTGCTGTCCCCATCGGCGTACTACTCACGTCACTTCCTCATCCTCCTGTTTGTAACGGCCGCCGGCGCTGACACTCTGTACTGTGCGGTATCCCTATGTCTGGGCTGCAAAAGGTAAACAAAAATAAACTTTAGCGCATGTTCTGACGTCGGCCTTACGCTCTTCCGGGGGACGGGAACGTCGGACAGCCGGCTTCTTACATGACAGTGGGCTCAACCTATCACCGGCCAAGGCGGAACATCGCTGCGGCCGGTGATAGGCTGACGGCTGTCCGACGTTCCATTCACTAGGAAGCAGGTCCGGACCGACGGGGAAGGTGAGTTAAAGTTTATTTTGTTTACCTTTTGCAACCTGCGGACCTCCAGATGTTGCAAAACTAAAACTCCCAGCATGCCCGGACAGCCGTTGGCTGTCCGGGCATGCTGGGAGTTATAGTTTTGCAACATCTGGAGGTTGGAGACCACTGGTATAGAGTGTCAGCGCCGGCGGCCGCAACAAACAGGAGGACGAGGAGAGCAGCGCTTGCGGGTGACATATGTGAGTAGTACCCCGATGGGGACAGCGCAGCGCTGGGCTAATAATTAATTGGGGGGCAGAACAGCGCTCGCGGGTCACATATGATTAGTTCCCCGATGTGGGGACAGCGCGCTGCGGCTGATAATTCATTTATTCCCGAGGGTGAGGGGCCAAACCGGTATTGCGGTATGGGTTAAAATTCATATCGTGCAGGAAAAAAAATTCGGTATTCGGTATGAACCGGTAGACCACTCAGTAGAGATGAGCGAACTTACAGTAAATTTGATTCGTCACGAACTTCTCCGCTCGGCAGTTGATGTCTTATCCTGCATAAATTAGTTCAGCTTTCAGGTGCTCCGATGGGCTGGAAAAGGTGGATACAGTCCTAGGAGACTCTTTCCTAGGACTGTATCCACCTTTTCCAGCCCACCGGAGCACCTGAAGGCTGAACTAATGTACGCAGGATAAGTCATCAACTGCCGAGCCGAGAAGTTGGTGACGAATCGAAATTTACTGTAAGTTCGCTCAGCCCTAGTGAGCACTGCTGGGGCCATAATACGGAAATGGACAGATGAATAATCTCACCATGAATTTGCCTCGACCAGGTGAGGAGTGAGAAGAATAATATGAAGTTATCATAGCAACCAATCAGATCGCTTCTTTCATATTTCAAAGGCCTTTTCAAAAATGAAAGCAGCGATGTGATTGTTATGGGCAACACAGTCGTAGGAAAGAGGGAAAAAGAAAACGGGGGTGGGGGGGCGCTCCGTTTGGTTACGCATACCGACTTAGCGTGACCCTCCACCACACCTAAGTGATATACTCACCAGATCGGATGGCAAGCCTTAGTCCCAGGTTTCCTGGGATCAATACTTGCCGTGGACCGGTGGGAGTATGGTTTTAGTAGGTAATGGCTGCCGCACTCTGACCGGGACTGGACCCTTGCGCAAGGACCAGTTTGAGCAACACGTGGAAAATGGAGAAAAAAAACGGTCTTAGAGGCGCTGCGCAAAAACGTGGTCACAGATGGAAAGACTCGAGCCAGCACAGGACAATTCATATTTTATTAGACACAATGGACGACGCGTTTCGGCACACAGAGTGCGCCTTCCTCAGGTCCAAACATACAGTGCAAATTCTGGGGTGGATCAGATGCAAGATTGCAAGGCAGACCCACGCCAGCACCGCCAGCGTTTAATTTCATTTAAATGTCAACGGATAGTTAACGCTGACATTGATGCTCCCTGAGCCTGCAGGACAGCTTGAATATCTTTGGAACTTGTTTGGGGCTGCTTATCCACCATCCGGACTATCTTGCATTGATTTATATCAAGAATGCCTCGGTAAATTAGCTAATTTATCCTTCCTTCACTTATATGAAGTTTTTCTGAAAAGCTGCCCCACACCATGATGTTTCCACCACCAAACTTCACTGTTAGTGTGGTGTTTTTATGGTGATGTGCGGGGGCATTTCTCCTCCAAACATGGGGGGAGATTTATCAAAACCTGTTCAGAGGAAAAGTTGCTGAGTTGCCCATAAACGTGGAAAATGGAGAAAAACTGTCTTTAGAGGCGCTGCGCAAAACGTGGTCACAGATGGAAAGACTGGAGCCAGCACAGGACAATTAATATTTTATTAGACACAATGGACGACGCGTTTCGGCACACAGAGTGCACCTTCCTCAGGTCCAAATATACAGTGCAAATTCTGGGGTGGATCAGATGCAAGATTGCACTTGTGGGGTTCCTGTGATGAGCGGTGCTGGCGTGGGTCTGCCTTGCAATCTTGCATCTGATCCACCCCCAGAATTTGCACTGTATGTTTGGACCTGAGGAAGGTGCACTCTGTGTGCCGAAACGCGTCGTCCGTTGTGTCTAATAAAATATTAATTGCCCTGTGCTGGCTCGAGTCTTTCCATCTGTGACCACGTTTTGCGCAGCGCCTCTAAGATAGTTTTTCTCCATTTTCCACGTTTATGGGCAACTCGGCAACTTTTCCTCTGAACAGGTTTTGAAAAATCTCCCCTCATGTTTGGAGGAGAAATGCCCCTGCACATCACCATAAAAACACCACACTAACAGTGAAGTTTGGTGGTGGAAACATCATGGTGTGGGGCAGCTTTTCAGAAAAACTTCATATAAGTGAAGGAAGGATAAATTAGCAAATTTACCGAAACATTCTTGATAGAAATCAATGCAAGATAGTCCGGATGGTGGATAAGCAGCCCCAAACAAGTTCCAAAGATATTCAAGCTGTCCTGCAGGCTCAGGGAGCATCAGTGTCAGCGCAAACTATCCGTCGACATTTAAATGAAATTAAACGCTATGGAGGAGACCCAGGAGAGACATAAAAAAGCAAGACTACATTTTGCCAAAATCCTTTTCTGTGAGAAATACTTAATTTTTTTGAAAATTTCCGGGGTGCCAACATTGACGGAATATATCTTGGAAATTTCAGGCAGAATCAGCTTTGCAGCAGTCTTTCTTTACTGTCAGTGAGATTTTGCTGTACAATCTTTATCGAAAGAATGAACGGGTGGCGGAATTCCACATGGCTGGCATTGGCATTTATGGGGATGGGGCTGGTCACACTTAGAACCTCTCCTTGGAGTTTGTCCGGACTGATATTCTCAGGACTAGGCCAATGATGTGTACTGGATCACAACACGTTAGTATAGCAGCGTATAGAACAAGTAATCACTTATACAAGTAACAATAATAATGAAGAATATAGAATAATAAAGCCCTCGTATGGCTATGATAAAAAAAAAAGAAAAAAAAATGGAAAGGAAGGGGTTAAAAGGGCTGCATTCTTTCACAAAACAGCGCCTCCCCATTTGCAGGTTGTGTGTGGTATTGCAGCTCAGCCCTATTGAGTTTAATAGTGCAGAGCTGCAATACCAGGAACAACATAACAGTTATGGTCTCTGTTAAAAAATAAAGATAAAAGAAAACTACACCTCCCAGCATTCCCGGACAGCCAACACGCTGAGGGTTGTAGTCGGGCAACAGATGGAAACCGACAGGTTGTAGACAACCGCATTACAGCTTCAGAGCGCAGCTTCACCTGGATTGGCAGAGAAAAGTCACGTGATTGCCCGACACCACGTGACTAGAGTAGAGCTTACTGTGAAATAGACGCCGTCGTAGCGGCCGGGAGGCGGCCATTTTGGTGTAGATCGGTAAAAAATAAACGTCTGTTTTGTATTTTATTTTATTAGGAGAATACGGCAATGCGCTCCTCCACATACCGATACCTCAGCAACATGTCTCTCTTCACCCCCTTATACATTCAAAGCCGAATGGAAGGAGAGGGGCGCCATTTTCCTGTAGCCTCGCCAGACTAGTGCAATGTGGATTATAGAGCGACCGTCACGTGACATACTTTTGCTGTAAACCATAGATGTATCGTTTTAGCTGTTGTGCCCAGATCTGAGGGCTTCCTGGGGGGGGTAATGTATCTACTACAACCACCATTATCCTCATAGGATGCAATTGCATGAAAAAAGTACAATTTAAAATATATGTGCGGTTTTAGCGCCATAGAGTCGCAGAACTGAGCGGTTCATGCAATTCTGTGGATGGTTGTATCGCACGAACGCAGTGACAGACCGCCGCCAGGAGTGAAACGCCGTTCTTTAAAATTACTACATTATTTTTTAATTTTTACAATTTTTTTTGCAGTATCACCATCGTTCCCGCGGAGGATCTGATCATGGTCAGTGTCCACCACAATACCCCCTCCATGACTGATCAGGTGAGGATGGACTGCGATGAGGTGACCCAGAGGATCGTAAATGTCGCCCTGGAGATCGTCTACCTGCTGACCGGAGAGGTGAGTGATGGCGAGGTCATGTGACATCACATCACTGGGAATTAGGTCACATGACATCAATGAATTTGCTATTAATAAAGTGAAGGATTCTGGGAGCTGTCACATGACCTCCTCATATCTATTCATAAATCTGTTATCATTATTAATGTCTCAGAGATGTGGCCAGAGGAATTGTGGGGATTCAGTATTATAATGGTGCTTCAGGGGAGAATCTTCACGTCTTATCTTGTGTCTTATTTATTAGGATCACGGTCCCATGAAGACGACCACCCAGTCCAGCACAGAGACGCCTCCATCTTATTTAGAGAGAAAACACAAGAAGAGGATCCTAGACCTCACCACCAAGATCATCGAGCTGCTGACGGGAGAGGTGAGGAGGAGACATGATGTATATCCTGTATTATACTCCAGAGCTGCACTCACTATTCTGCTGGTGGGGTCACTGTGTACATACATTACATTACTTATCCTGTACTGATCCTGAGTTATATCCTGTATTATACTCCAGAGCTGTACTCACTATTCTGCTGGTGGGGTCACTGTGTACATACATTACATTACTTATCCTGTACTGATCCTGAGTTATATCCTGTATTATACTCCAGAGCTGCACTCACTATTCTGCTGGTGGGGTCACTGTGTACATACATTACATTACTTATCCTGTACTGATCCTGAGTTATATCCTGTATTATACTCCAGAGCTGTACTCACTATTCTGCTGGTGAGGTCACTGTGTACATACATTACATTTCTTATCCTGTACTGATCCTGAGTTATATCCTGTATTATACTCCAGAGCTGTACTCACTATTCTGCTGGTGAGGTCACTGTATCCATACATTACATTACTTATCCTGTACTGATCCTGAGTTATATCCTGTATTATACTCCAGAGCTGTACTCACTATTCTGCTGGTGAGGTCACTGTGTACATACATTACATTACTTATCCTGTACTGATCCTGAGTTATATCCTTTATTATACTCCAGAGCTGTACTCACTATTCTGCTGGTGAGGTCACTGTGTACATACATTACATTACTTATCCTGTACTGATCCTGAGTTATATCCTGTATTATACTCCAGAGCTGTACTCACTATTCTGCTGGTGAGGTCACTGTGTACATACATTACATTACTTATCCTGTACTGATCCTGAGTTATATCCTGTATTATACTCCAGAGCTGTACTCACTATTCTGCTGGTGAGGTCACTGTGTACATACATTACATTACTTATCCTGTACTGATCCTGAGTTATATCCTGTATTATATCCCAGAGCTGTACTCACTATTCTGCTGGTGGAGTCACTGTGTACATACATTACATTACTTATCCTGTACTGATCCTGAGTTATATCCTGTATTATACTCCAGAGCTGTACTCGCTATTCTGCTGGTGAGGTCACTGTGTACATACATTACATTACTTATCCTGTACTGATCCTGAGTTATATCCTGTATTAGACTCCAGAGCTGTACTCACTATTCTGCTGGTGAGGTCACTGTGTACATACATTACATTACTTATCCTGTACTGATCCTGAGTTATATCCTGTACTATACTCCAGAGCTGTACTCACTATTCTGCTGGTGAGGTCACTGTGTACATACATTACATTACTTATCCTGTACTGATCCTGAGTTATATCCTGTATTATACCCCAGAGCTGTACTCACTATTCTGCTGGTGAGGTCACTGTGTACATACATTACATTACTTATCCTGTACTGATCCTGACTTATATCCTGTATTATACCCCAGAGCTGTACTCACTATTCTGCTGGTGAGGTCACTGTGTACATACATTACATTACTTATCCTGTACTGATCCTGAGTTATATCCTGTATTATACTCCAGAGCTGCACTCACTATTCTGCTGGTTCACAGTATAGGATGTTCCTCGGGGTCAGTACATAGTATAAATATTGAGGTATCTGTCCCCATGTGTCAGGTTTCTCTCCGGTGTCAGGACGTGGCGGTCTTTCTCTCTGTGGAGGAGTGGGAGTATCTAGAAGGACACAAGGATCTGTATAAGGACGTCACAATGGAGACCCAGCAGTCGCTGCCATCCCCAGGTAAGTGATGTCACTACATACACACGTGATCTGATAAATCCTCTATATAAAGGGGCTCAGCCTCTGTGTCTACTCCAGATGGTTCCAGTAACACATCACAGAGATGTCCCAGTCCAGACGATCCACAGGAGTCTACAGAGGCGAGTGATGGCGTCCTGCAGGGTGATCAGGTAGGTGGGGTGTGATCTGACACAGCCTGGGTGCCATTCAGAAAATTTGAGCTTTAAAGGGGTACTCCGTTGCCCAGTGTTTGGAACAAACTGTTCCGAACGCTGGACCAGGCGCCGGGAGCTTGTGACATAATAGCCCCGCCCACTCATGACGTCACACCCTGCCCCCTCAATGCAAGTCTATGGGAGGGGGCGTGACGGATGTCACGCCCCCTCCCATAGACTTGCATTGAGGGAACGGGGTGTGACATCACAAGGGGGCGGTGCTATGACGTCACGTGCTGCCGGCTCCAGCGTTCGGTACTCCCAGGAAAACTGTTGTTTTTTTTGTTTTTTGTTTTTTAAATCAACTCTTGCCACAAAGTTAAACAGATTTGTAAAGGACTTCTATTAAAAAAAATCTTAATCCTTCCAGTACTTTTTAGGGGCTGTATAGAAGAAGAAATGCATTTTCTGTGATGTCCTGACCACAGTGCTCTCTGCTGACCTCTGCTGTCCATTTTAGGAACTGTCCAGAGCAGGAAAAAAATCCCCATAGCAAACATATGCTGCTCTGGACAGTTCCTAAAATGGACAGCAGAGGTCAGCAGAGAGCACTGTGGTCATGACATCAGAGGAAATGCATTTCTTTTTTTGGGATTTCTCTTTAATATGCAGCCCCTAAAAAGTACTGGAAGGATTAAGATTTTTTTTATAGAAGTGATTTACAAATCTGTTTAACTTTCTGGCACCAGTTGATTTAAAAAAAAAAAAATAAAAAAAAAACGTTTTCCACTGGAGTACCCCTTTAATCCGATGTAAATCTGAAATGATAGATGTAGATGCAGAGACTGAGGTGTAAGCGTCCTCTGTGTTTATTTCTATAATCCATATAACTTTGCTCTGTTTAGGATAAAGGCTTCCGAGTCATTAAAGTAGAAGCTGTGGACACGGAGGTGTGGGGGGATGAGCCGTGCGAGGAGGAGGAGGAGGAGAGCACTACATATATCTATCCAGGTGAGTGGTGACCTCCGTGTTCTGACCATTAGTCAGGGGGCTTGGACCCTGTGAGGGCTCAGAGTTATGGCCATGGTTGTATTTAGAGATGAGCGAACTTACAGTAAATTCGATTCGTCACGAACTTCTCGGCTCGGCAGTTGATGACTTTTCCTGCATAAATTAGTTCAGCTTTCCGGTGCTCCGGTGGGCTGGAAAAGGTGGATACAGTCCTAGGAAAGAGTCTCCTAGGACTGTATCCACCTTTTCCAGCCCACCGGAGCACCTGAAACCTGAACTAATTTATGCAGGATAAAGTCATCAACTGCCGAGCCGAGAAGTTCGTGACGAATGAAATTTACTGTAAGTTCGCTCGTCTCTAGTTGTATTAATAAATAGAGTTGGTTTAGAATCTTTGCTCAGTTATGTTGGAAGAAGGATATTAAAGAGCATTTCTTCGGTGCCACCTTTTGGACGTAGCTTCGCCTTCAAGCCAGTGTTTCTGCTCCTTTAAAGGGGTACTCCGCCCCTAGATATCTTTTAAGACGTCTGATCGCCGAGGGTCCCGTTGCTGGGGACCCTCGCAATCTCCCTGCTGCACCCGGCGTTCGTTTAGAGCGTTGGGTGCAGCGCCGGAAGCTCGTGACGCCACAGCCCCTCAATGCAAGTCTATGGGAGGGGGCGTCACGCCCCCTCCCATAGACTTGCATTGAGGGGTGTGGCCGTGACATCACAAGCCTCTGCCCCGCATTGCCAGTCATCCGGCACAGAGCAAAGTTTGCTTTGTGCACCGGTTGTCTGGGGTGCCGCAGTCGAGATTATTGATGATCAGATATCTTCTCCCCTATCCTTTGGATAGGGGATAAGATGTTTAGGGGCTGAGTACCCCTTTAAGGAGCCTCATAACATGACTGGAGAGTTAAGAAGCCAAACCCACTGCTTTGGTCCCACGACTCGGGCCTCTCTTCAGCCAGCGCCCTGCTTTGTACTGATGAGGAGCAGTAAACCCTGATACAGCCGTCTACTGATTCTCTGTCTTGGCTCAATAAATCCCCAGTCATGTTCTGAGGCTTCTTAAAGAAACAAAAAACATTGGCTTGAAGGAAAAGGTAGCGCCAGAGAACTGCTTTGTATACCCTTCTTCTTAGGGGAGAATGAAGGGCATACATCGTTATGGTACTCTCCCCAAGGAGAAACAATACATGTTGGTTAAAGGGGTACTCCGGTGGAAAACTTTTTTTTTTTTTCTTTTTAAATCAACTGGTGCCAGAAAGTTAAACAGGTTTGTAAATTACTTCTATTAAAAAAAATCTTAATCCTTCCAGTACTTATTAGCTGCTGAATACTACAGAGGAACAGCATATGTTCCCTATGGGGATTTTCTCCTACTCTGGACAGTTCTTAAAATGGACAGAGATGTCAGCAGAGAGCACTGTGGTCATGATGTCAGCAGAGAGCTCTGTGTTACATAGTTGCATAGTTAGTATGGTTGAAAAAAGACGTACGTCCATCAAGTCCAACCAGGGAATTGAAGTGAAGGGTGTAAGGGGATACTTCCAAAAAGAAAATAATTTCCTCTGTAGTATTCAGCAGCTAATAAGTACTGGAAGGATTAAGATGTTTTAATAGAAGTAATTTACAAATTGGTTTATCTTTCTGGCACCAGTTGATAAAAAAAAAAGTTTTGCAGCGGAGTACCCCTTTTAAGTTATGTGTAATGCATAGAAATCCATGAGCTAGAAGAAATGTAAGCTCTGCCTCCTATATACACTGTATTCAATTGATATATGTGTCCTCTGCAGATGAATCCAGTAGGAGAAACATGTCAGAGAGATCTCCCAGTACTGATGATCCACAGGAGTCTACAGAGGAAAGTCACAGTGTCCTGCAGGATGATCAGGTAGATGAGGTCAACAAATTAGTGATCTGCGGAAAGGGTCTCGCACTAAAAAGTTGAAACATCATGCAATGCGAAGTGCAGGGGCGGGGCATGACATGTTCCACTCCCTCGGATGTAGCGTGAAAGGGGAACTCCGGTGAAAAATATTTTTTTATTTTAATAAACTGGTGCCAGAAAGTTAAACAGATTTGTAAATTACTTCTATAAAAAAAAAAAAAATCTTAATCCTTCCAGTACTTATCAGATGCTGTATACTACACAGGAAGTTCTTTTCTTTTTAAATTTCTTTTCTGCCCTGACCACAGTGCTCTCTGCTGACACCTCTGTCCATGTCAGGAACTGTCCAGAGCAGGAGAGGTTTACTATGGGGATTTTCTCCTACTCTGGACAGTTCCTAAAATGGACAGAGGTGTCAGCAGAGAGCACTGTGGTCAGACAGAAAAGACATTTAAAAAGAAAAGAACTTCCTGTGGAGCACACAGCAGCTGATAAGTACTGGAAGGATTAAGATTTTTATATAAAAGTAATTTACAAATCTGTTTAACTTTATGGCGCCAGTTGATTTTAAAAAAATATATTTTTTTTTCACCGAAGTACCCCTTTCACCCCTTAAGGACTCAGCCCATTTTGGCCTTAAAGGGGTAGTCCAGTGGTGAAAAACTTATCCCCTATCCTAAGGATAGGGGATAAGTTTGAGATCGCGGGGGGTCCGACCGCTGGGGCCCCCTGCGATCTCTCTGTACGGGGCCCCGGCTCTCCGCCGAGATAGCGGGTGTCGACCCCCGCACGAAGCGGCGGCCGACACGCCCCCTCAATACATCTCTATGGCAGAGCCGGAGATTGCCGAAGGCAGCGCTTCGGCTCTGCCATAGAGTTGTATTGAGGGGGCGTGTCGGCCGCCGCCTCGTGCGGAGGTCGACACGCCCCCTTCCCGCCGGCTGTCGGGGCTCCATACAGGAGATCTCGGGGGGCCCCAACGGTCGGACCCCCCGCGATCTGCAACTTATCCCCTATCCTTAGGATAGGGGATAAGTTGCTCACCACTGAATCACCACTGGACTACTCCTTTAAGGACTCAGACAATTTAATTTTTACGTTTTCATTTTTTCCTCCTCGCCTTCTAAAAATCATAACTCTTTTATATTTTCATCCACAGACTAGTATGAGGGCTTGTTTTTTGCGCGACCAGTTGTCCTTTGTAATGACATCACTCATTATATCATAAAATGCATGGCGCAACCAAAAAACACTATTTTTGTGGGAAAATTAAAACGAAAAACGCAATTTTGCTAATTTTGGAAGGTTTCGTTTTCACGCCGTACAATTTATGGTAAAAATGACGTGTGTTCTTTATTCTGAGGGTCAATCCGATTAAAATGATACCCATTATTATATACTTTTATATTATTGTTGCGCTTAAAAAAAATCACAAACTTTTTAACCAAATTAGTACGTTTATAATCCCTTTATTTTGATGACCCCTAACTTTTTTATTTTTCTGTATAAGCGGCGGTATGGGGGCTCATTTTTGATCTGTACTTTTTTTTGATACCACATTTGCATATAAAAAACTTTTAATACATTTTTTATAATTTTTTTTTAAATAAAATGTATTAAAAAAGTAGGAATTTTGGACTTTTTTTTTTTTTTTTCGTTCACGCCGTTAACCGTACGGGATCATTAACATTTTATTTTAATAGTTCGGACATTTACGCATGCGGCGATACCAAATATGTCTATAAAAACAATTTTTTTACGCTTTTTGGGGGTAAAATAGGAAAAAACGGACATTTTATTTTTTTGTTGGGGGAGGGGATTTTTCACTTTTTTTTTTACTTTTACTTTTACATTTTTTTACATTTTTTTTCTACACTTGAATAGTCCCCATAGGGGACTATTCATAGCAATACCATGATTGCTATTACTGATCTGTTCTATGTATAGGACATAGAACAGATCAGTATTATCGGCGATCTTCTGCTCTGGTCTGCTCGATCACAGACCAGAGCAGGAGACGCCGGGAGCCGCACGGAGGAAGGAGAGGGAACCTCCGTGCGGCGTTATGAATGATCGGATCCCCGCAGCAGCGCTGCGGGCGATCCGATCATTCATTCAAATCGCGCACTGCCGCAGATGCCGGGATCTGTATTGATCCCGGCACCTGAGGGGTTAATGGCGGACGCCCGCGAGATCGCGGGCGTCGGCCATTGCCGGCGGGTCCCTGGCTGCGATCAGCAGCCGGGATCAGCCGCGCATGACACGGGCATCGCTCCGATGCCCGCGGTTATGCTTAGGACGTAAATGTACGTCCTGGTGCGTTAAGTACCACCGCACCAGGACGTACATTTACGTCCTGCGTCCTTAAGGGGTTAAGCATAACACAGTGTATTGGTTTTGCCAATTGACATTATAAGAGGGTTGTAGAGGCACCAATTTTGGATACTATAATTCATTAATTAATTTTATGTTTTAAGTCTGTGCCATCTCTGCAAACCCAACTGTACATTATGGTAATGAAAGTCGTTACAATTTTGCAGGAGAATGTTAAAAGGGGTACTCCGGTGGGAATCCTTTAAATTTTTTTTTTTTTTTAATAAAATCAACTGGTGCCAGAAAGTTAAACAGATTTGTAAATTACTTCTATTAAAAAAAATCTTAATCCTTCCAGTACTTATTAGCTGCTGAATACTACAGAGGAAATTCCTTTCATTTTGGAGCACAGAGCTCTCTGCTGAATCACGAGCACAGTGCTCTCTGCTGACATCTCTGTCCATTTTAAGAACTGTCCAGAATAGGAGAAAATTCCCATAGCAAACATATCCTGCTCTGGACAGTTCCTAAAATGGACAGAGATGTCAGCAGAGAGCACTGTGCTCGTGATTTAGCAGAGAGCTCTGTGTTCCAAAATGAAAGGAATTACCTCTGTAGTATTCAGCAGCTAATAAGTACTGGAAGGATTAAGATTTTTTTTTTTTTTTTGTAGAAGTAATTTACAAATCTGTTTAACTTTCTGGCACCAGTTGATTTAAAAAAATAAATAAATAGTTTTCCACCAGAGTGCCCCTTTAAAGTTGTAGATTATAGGAGATAGAGAGACTGAGGCTGAAACATCTGCTGAATGTGATATTATCTATAATCTGTATAATTTGTGCTCTATTTAGGATGGAAGCTTAAAAGCCATCAAAGTAGAAGTTGTAGAGACAAAGATGTGGGGGGATGAGCCGTGCGAGGAGGAGGAGGAGGAGGAGGAGGAGGAGACTGCTACATATATCTATCCAGGTGAGTGTTGACCTCTACATATACCTCAGGGGGATGGGACCTGGTGGGGTCTCAGATATAATTCTGGACATGGTTGAATGACTGAATAAAGGGACAGTGAAGAATCTTCACTCAGTTACTATAAAAATCTATGATCTAGAACGGTGTTTCCCAAACAGGGTGCCTCCAGCTGTTGCAAAACTACAACTCCCAGCATGCCCGGACAGCCAGAGGCTGTCCGGGCATGCTGGGAGTTGTAGTTTTGCAACACCTGGAAGCACCCTAGTTGTGGAAAACACTGATCTAGAAAAACAGTGCTGCCTCCTATATCCACTATATTCAATCACTATCCGTGTCCTCTGCAGATAGATCCCGTAAGAAACACCTATCAGAAAGATGTCCCTGTCCAGAAGATCCACAGGAGCCTACAGAGGAAAGTCACAGTGTCCTGCAGGATGATCAGGTAGATGAGGGTGAGGTCATTGCACTAAAAAATAGGCTGATACACCTAGTGCAGGATCTGCGTGGGCAGTGCAGGATCTGCGTGGGCGGAGCATGACATGTTCCACCCCATCGGACCCAGAGCTTAGCATAACACAGTACACAGTGTATTGGTTTTGCCCAGTGTCTTCCTTTCATATAGCCATAAGAGGTTTTTGTTTTATTATGGAATGAGAAAAATATTTCAGAGGCTTCACTTTTGGAAGTTACTTATTGATTAATGTTTTTGATAGCAGCCATTACTCACCAGATGGGCGTGGACTTAAAGGAGAACTCTGGGATGTACCAACTTATTCCCTATCCTAAGGATAGGGGATAATTGTTAGATCACGGGGGGGGGGGGGTCCGACTGCTGGGGCCCCCCCGCGATCTCCCGAACGGCGCCCCGGCTCCCTGCATGAAGCAAGCCTTTTTCCACCACAGAACGAAGCTGCGGAGTTATCCTTTAATTTGCATAATGGGAGTGACCAACAGAAAATGGGATGGATTATACAGTCAGTGGATATGTATTAGGCATCTACGCCCCTCAATGTAAAGCACATTCACACCCCCTGACTATAATTCTGCTCAACACCTGATAGCCCCTCCCATTATTAAAATTAAGTTCCCGCCCATCTGACTGATTCCCTTCATTGTAAGACAAATTGTAAACCCTCACGGAAGGGGGTATCAAGGAACTGGATAAACCCATGTGATTAGGCCCTCTTTAATTCAAGTCTTTTAAAAAAAAATTCTGTGGAGATTTTAAATAGGTAAAATTGATGTTTTTTACTACATAATTTTTTGGCTGCATTAAAGGGGTACTCCGGTGGAAAACATTTTTTATTATTTTTTTTGTTTAAATCAGCTGGTGCCAGATAGTTAAACAGATTTGCAAATTACTTCTATTTGAAAAATTATTCGCTCTGGATAACCTCTTTTACAGGAGGATAGGGGCGCCTATGCTATCTTGTTCATTAAAAGGAAAGAAAAAAAAAAAAAGGTTTAACCCCTTAATGACATGCGCCGTAAATGTACGGCGCTGCTAAGAAGTACTTAACACACAGCGCCGTACATTTATGGCGCAGCTTTCCTGGATCACCGCGTATCCGGACACGGTGATCGGAACAGGATGACATAATATCTATCAGCAGCCATCCCGCCATATCGCCCAGAGGGGGTCCTGACCCCCCCCCCCCCCCCATGTCGGCTATCGCGGCAAATCGCGCGTCAATTGAGACCTGCGATTCTCCGCTATTCCAGGTCAATCGGGTCTTTGGTGACCCGGAAAAAAAGGGAGAATGGGGCTGTCCGGGACAGCCCAATTCACCCATACCCAGCAGGAGTGAGGTGGCACAGGTGCCGCCTCATGATCACGTGACTGATCGGTCGGAATGACCGACCAATCGCGGACCTGCTGGGCGGTGATCGGGACGGCGATCGGAGCGGAGATCGGCGCCGGCGGTGGTCTCCTACCTTGCTCTGGTCTGGCAGGGGTCACCTCAGGATCGGTGGCGGCGACAGGAGCAGCAGGATCGGTCTCGGCGGAAGGATACAGCAGGAGGTGAGTCCTGTTCACCTCCTACTGTTGCTTAGCAACAACTCGCATCATGCAAAGCCAAAGGTCATGCTGGAAGTTATAGTTTTGCAACAGCTGGCGTTCCAACTACAACTCCCAGCATGCCCTTTGGTAGTCTGTGCATGCTGGGGGTTGTAGTTTTGCAACAGCTGGAGGCACATTTTTTCTATGAAAAAGTGTGCATTCACTGTTGCATATCTACAACTCCCAGCATGCACAGACTACCAAAGGGCATGCTGGGAGTTGTAGCAGTGTGCCTCCAGCTGTTGCAAAGCTACAACTCTAAGCATGCCCTTCGACTTTCAATGTATGCTGATTGTTGCAGTTTTGCAACAGCTGGAGACACATTGGTTGTGAAACAGAGTTTGTTACCTGACTCAGTGTTTCGCAACCAGTGTGCCTCCAGCTGTTGCAAAAATACAACTCCCAGCATGCACTGAGAGACTGTACATGCTGGGATGTGTAGTTTTGCAACAGCTGAAGGCACACTGGTTGCGAAACACTGAGTTAAAGGGGTAGTCCAGTGGTGAAAAACTTATCCCCTATCCTAAGGATAGGGGATAAGTTTGAAATCGCGGGGGTCCGACCACTGGGGCCCCCTTCGATCTCTCTGTCCGGGGGCCAGGCTTTCCGGCCAGATAGCGGGTGTCGACCACCGCACGA
This sequence comes from Hyla sarda, assembly GCF_029499605.1. Classification (NCBI taxonomy): domain Eukaryota; kingdom Metazoa; phylum Chordata; class Amphibia; order Anura; family Hylidae; genus Hyla; species Hyla sarda. Next base: position 14,466,757 of record NC_079190.1, on the reverse strand, counting down.
AGCGGCGGCTGACACGCCCCCTCAATATATCACTATGGCAGAGCCGGAGATTGCCGAAGGCAGCGCTTCGGCTCTGCCATAGAGTTGTATTGAGGGGGCATGTTGGCCGCCGCTCCGTGCGGAGGTCGACACGCCCCCTTCCCGTGGGCTGTCGGGGCCCCGTACAGGAGATTGCGGGGGGCCCCAGCGGTCGGACCCACCGCGATCTGCAACTGGACTACTCCTTTAAGTAACAAACGCTCAGTGTTTCGCAACCAATGTGCCTCCAGCTGTTCCATAACTACAACTCCCAGCATGTATGGTCTGTCCGTGCATGCTGGGAGTTGTAGTTTTGCAACAGCTGGAAGTTCCCCCCCCCCCCCAATGTGAATGTACAAATATACAGGGTGGGTTTACAGCAAGTTTTCTGCTGCAAGTTTGAGATGCGGCAAATTTTCCGCCACAGCTCAAACTCCCAGCTCAAACTCACTGTACACCCAACCGTGTGAATGTATCCTAAAAACACTACACTACTCTACACCTACACAAAATAAAAAGTAAAACTCTACCCCTACACAGTGTCCCCCCCCCCCCCCAATAAAAAAAAAAATAAATAAATGTCTTGTACAGCACTGTTTCCAAAACAGAGCCTCCAGCTGTTGAAAAACAACGCCCAGCATTTCTGGACAGCCACTGACCGTTCAGGCATGCTGGGAGTTTTGCAACAGCTGGAGACACCCTGTTTGGGAAACACGGCCGTGGGGTATTTTTGTGGCAGATTCAAATCCCCAATTTTGGCCTCAAATGGGCATGGCACTCTCTCACTTAGGAGCCCTGTCGTATTTCAAGGAAACAGTTTAGGACCACATCCGTACTCGGGAGAAATTGTGTTACAAATTTTAGGGTGCTTTTTCTCCTTTTTTACCCCTTATGAAAAGGAAAAGTTGGGGCTACACCAGCATGTTAGTGTAAAAAAAAAAAAATTATGTTTTTACTCTAACATGCTGGTGTTGCCCCATACTTTTAATTTTCACAAGCCGTAAAAGGAAAAAATGACCCCCAAAATTTGTAACGCAATTTCTCCTGAGTACGGAAATACTCCATATGTGGGCGTAAAATGCTCTGCGGGCGCACAACAAGGCTCAGGAGTGAGAGCGCACCATGTACATTTGAGGCCTAAATTGGTGATTTGCACAGGGGTGGCTGGTTTTACAGCGGTTCTGACATAAACACAAAACTATAAATTCCCACATGTGACCCCGTTTTGGAAACTACACCCCTCACGGAATGTAACAAGGGGTATAGTGAGCCTTAACACCCCACAGGTGTTTGACGAATTTTCCTTAAAGTTGGATGGGAAAATGAGAGAAAAAAAAAATCACTAAAATGCTGGTGTTACCCTAAATTTTTCATTTTCACAAGGGAGAATAGGAAAAAAGCCCCCCAAAATGTTTTAACCCCATTTCTTCTGAGTAAAAACATACCCCATATGTGGATGTAAAGTGCTCTGCGGGCGAACTACAATGCTCAGAAGAGAAGGAGCGCCATTGGGATTTTGGAGAGAGAATGTGTCCGGAATTGAAGGCCACGTGTGTTTACAAAGCCCCCATAGTGCCAGAACAATGGACCCCCCCCCGCATGTGACCCCATTTTGGAAACTAAACCCCAGAATGTAATAAGGGGTACAGTGAGCATTTACACCCCACAGGTGTCTGACAGATTTTTGGAACAGTGGTCTGTGAATGAAAAATTAAATTTAAATTTAAATACTCACTGTACCCCTTATTACTCTCTGTGACCCACAGTGCTCTCTGCTGACACCTCTGTCTGTGAACTGTCCAGAGCAGGAGAAAATCCCCATAGCAAACCTATGCTGCTCTGGACAGTTCCTGATACGGACAGAGGTGTCAGCAGAGAGCACTACGGACAAGACAAAAAAAGAAATTCAAAAAGAATAGCATTTCCTCTGTAGCATACAGCTGCTAATAAGTACTGGAAGGGTAAATATTTTTTAATAGAAGTCATTTACAAATCTTTTTAACTTTCTGGCACCAGTTCATAAAAAATAAATAAATAAATAAAAAAGTTTTCCACCAGAGTACCCCTTTAAACTTTTTTTTTTTCCTTTTAATGAACAAGATAGCATAGGGGCCCCTATCCTCCTGTAAAAGAGGTTATCCAGAGCTAATAATTTTTTTCAAAAACAGCTTCACCCCTCTCCTCAACTCCAACAGATCTGAGCTGCAATACCATATACCACCAGAGGACAGGGGTGCCACTGTTTTTTGTTTTTTTTAAAAGAAATCAGCTCTGTTTTTCTCTTTCCAGGAAAGCCCCTTTGAACTCCTGTGATCCCACTGTCACTATAGAGCAGTGTTTCCCAACCAGGATGCCTCCAGCTGTTGCAAAACTACAACTCCCAGCATGCCCGGACAGCCAAAGGCTGTCCGGGCATGCTGGGAGTTGTAGTTTTGCAACAGCTGGAGGCACCCTGGTTGGGAAACACTGCTCTAGACCATGGCATCTATAGTCTTTTTACTCTATTTAGGATGGAAGCTTAAAAGTCATCAAAGTAGAAGCTGTAGAGACGGAGATGTGGGGGGATGAGCCGTGCGAGGAGGAGGAGGAGGAGGAGACCGCTACATATATCAATTCAGGTGAGTGATGACCTCTACATATACCTCATGGGGATGGGTGGGGGCTCAGATTTATGGACACGGTTGATTGAATAAATAAAGGGACAGTGAAGAATTATGCTAAGTTACTATAGAAATCTATGAACTAGGAAAACCTTGTTATTGCTGCCTATAACATACAGTGTATTCAATCACTTTTTGGTGTCCCCTGCAGATGGATCCAGTAGGAGAAACATGTCGGAGAGATGTCCCAGTCCTGATGATCTACAGGAGTCTACAGAGGAAAGTCACAGTGTCCTGCAGGATGAGCAGGTAGACGAGGTCAACAAATCTGTGATCTGTGGAAAGGGTTTTGCACTTAAAGGGGCACTCCGGTGGAAACCCTTTTTTTTTTTTTTTTTTTTTTTAAATCAACTGGTGCCAGAAAGTTAAACAGATTTGTAAATGACTTCTATTAAAAAATCTTTACCCTTCCAGTACTTTTTAGCAGCTGTATGCTACAGAGGAAATTCATTTCTTTTTGAATTTCTTTTTTGTCTTGTCCACAGTGCTCTCTGCTGACACCTGATGCCCTTATCAGGAACAGTCCATAGCAGGAGAAAATCCCCATTGCAAACCTATGCTGCTCTGGACACTTCCTGACACGCACAGATGTGTCAGCAGAGAGCACTGTGGACAAGACAAAAAGAAATTCAAAAAGAAAAGAATTTCCTCTGTAGCATACAGCTGCTAATAAGTACTGGAAGGATAACGATTTTTTAATAGAAGTCATTTACAAATCTGTTTACCTTTCTGGCACCAGTTGATTTAAAAAAAAAAAAGATGTTTTCCACCGGAGAACCCCTTTAACTTTTTTTTTAACACTGTGTAATGCCTAGTTCAGGAACTTCGGGGGCGGGACATGACACGTCCCACCCACTCGGAGTTATTGTACGCTGCAGATCCGCCGGTGACCTGACCAATAGTGTGCCTCCAGCTGTTGCCACCTCCGCCACACCTCCTGGCCTGCTTGCAGTGGCAATCCGCCCCTCTGAGCAGCCACACAGGGGCCTGTAAGGCGCCGTGCGCATGCGCGGTGTACTCGGACATCGCGGCTGCTTTGTGGCAACAGCTGGAGGCACATTATTGGTCGGGTCACCGGCAGATCTGCAGTTTAAAATACGCTGCGGATCCCTAATCCTAAGAGTACGTTCACATCTACTAGATGTGCTAGGGATCGTCTGCTGCAGATTTTATCATTGATTTAGCAGCAAAAATCCTCAGCATATACAGTAGGTGTGAACATGGCCTTAGGGTCCGAGAAATTTTTGGTGGACATTCCTTGTGCAGCAGGCGCCACCTGAATCCGTTGGCGCTAGGACCAACGGCGGCAAAGCATTTCCGAACTAATTCCTGCGGGCATGTTGGAGTTCAGCATGTTTGGTCAGTTTGTTTACAGGAAGATGGGATACCACCAAAGAAGTCTGGCAGCAGCCTACCCCTCTCTTTCTATTGAGAATACATGCCGAGTGTGCTGGTGTATGGGGGGGGGGATCGGGAGAGTCGGCTGTTGCCATAATAAATGTGCGGAGTTTGGAGGGGCAGATTTTTAACATATTTATCTCTATTTAGGACTTGCGAGTTATCAAAGTAGAAGACGTGAATGTGTGGGAGGATGAGCCGTGCAAGCGGAAGAAGCCTGCAGGTGAGTACAGACAATCCGCCATGGGGGAATAGAAATAGGTGGGCTGAGGTCAGTTCACATTATGGGCAGTTTTTCTTTTTCCAAGTGCATCATTTAGAGAACAATTGACCTATAATTACAGCTGAGGAGTTTTATGGAGATTTTCAGGCTGTGTTCACAATAGTTTTTACAATAGTTTTGTAGCTTTATTACAGCATTTTTAGTGTGATTTTTGCTGAAATTGTTCTGTGAACATAGCCTTGGTGGAGGTGTAGAACTACATGTCCTGATCCCCTAGAGATGACCATCTGGTTCAGCCTAATATTTTGAGTCCTCAGCTCTGGAAGGCCTGCAATGCAATCCAGATGCTGATCAGGAGTACTAGTGGCTACACAATTTTAAAACCTTTTACACTGGCCCCCCTCGACATGTTTCGCCACGATGCGGCTTTATCAAGAGGTAAGCGGGCTTACCTCTTGATAAAGCCGCATCGCGGCGAAACATGTCGAGGGGGGCCAGTGTAAAAGGTTTTAAAATTGTGTAGCCACTAGTACTCCTGATCAGCATCTGGATTGCATTGCAGGCCTTCCAGAGCTGAGGACTCAAAATATTAGGCTGAACCAGATGGTCAGCACATACATGCATACAGATAAGGAAGAGCTATTTGGCACCTGTGATTTTAAATTAACCCTTCGTGCGCAACTATCAATAAAGATTGCACTTTTATTATAATAGATGATGTATGGGAAGAATGGGTACTTTACTGGGCCATCCTTTGATGGTCTATAGGAAATAATTTTGGAAATGAACCCTCCATTCACTGGTCTCTTGTTCTGTTGATACAGATCCCCTAGAGATAGCAGCAGCAGCAGCAGCAGTATATAGATAGAGCTGGAGGGGAAGTGTAAAACTACTATATATTCTGATCCCATAAAAATAGATGCAGTATACAGATAGAGCTGGAGGGGAGGTGTATAACTGCTATATATCTTGATCCCATAGAGATAGCAGCAGCAGTATACAGACAGCGCTAGAGGGGAGGTGTATAACTAGTATATATCCAAATCCCATAGTCATAGCAGCATTACATAGATAGAGCTGGAGGGGAGATGTATAACTACTATATATCCTGATCCCATAAAGATAGAGCGGGAAGGGAGATGTATATCTACCAAATATCCTAACCCTGTAGAGACAGCAGTATACAGATAGAGCTGGATGGAAGGTGTATACTTACTATATATTATGATTACATAGAGAAGGCAGCAGTATGCAGGTAGAGCTGGAGGGGAAGTGTATAACTAATATACTGTATATCCTGATCCTATAGAGATTGCTGCAGTATACAGATAGAGCTGAATGGGTAGGTGTATAACTAGTTAAAGGGGTTATCCAGGAAAAAAAAGTTTAGATAGATATATATATATATATATATATATATATATATATATATATATATAATCAACTGGCTCCAGAAAGTTAAAAAGATTTGTAAATTACTTCTTTTAAAAAAGCTTATTCCTTTCTGTACTTATAAGCTGCTGAAGTTGAGTAGTTCTTTTCTGTCTAAGTGCTCTCTGATGACACATGTCTCTGGAACTGTCAAGAGTAGAAGCAAATCCCCATAGCAAACCTCTTCTACTCTGTGCAGTTCCCGAGACAGACAGAGGTGTCAGCAGAGAGCACTGTTGTCAGACAGAAAAGACACAACTCAACTTCAGCAGCTGATAAGTACTGGAAGGATTAAGATTTTTTAAATAGAAGTAATTTACAAATCTGTTTAACTTTCCGGAGTCAGTTGAGATATATGTATATGCATATATATATATATATTATTATTATTATTATTTGTATTATTATTATTATTATTATTATTATTATTATTATTATTATTTGTATTATTTATTATTATTATTATTATTATTTTTATTTGTATTATTATTATTATTTTTATTTGTATTATTATTTGTATTATTTTAATATATATATATATATATATATATATATATATATATATTTATTTTATTTTTTTTTTCTTCCTGGAATACCCCTTTAAGTCAAGTGCAAAAGACATAAAAATTCCTTTCTGTTCCGTCTCTCCTACAGGTTCAGCGCCGACCGTTTATCTCAATATATTCACATGTAGCGACTGCGGCAAAGGCTTCCCCTTTAAATCAAAGCTGATGAGACACAGACGGACTCACACGGGCGAGGCGCCGTTCCCATGTAACGACTGCGGGAAGAGCTTTAAACATAAAACCTCGCTCATCGACCACCAGCGGATCCACACCGGAGAGAAGCCGTTCGCCTGCTCTTACTGCGGACACAGGTTCGCCCACCGCTCCACCGTCCTGGACCACGAGAGGACTCACACGGGCACCAAACCCTTCGCCTGCGCCGAGTGCGGCCAGAGCTTCACCATGAGATCCACCTACGTCAACCACATGCGGCTGCACACGGGGGAGAAACCCTTCGCCTGCTCCGACTGCGGAAAGTGCTTCGCGCAGAAATCCGCGCACGACAAACACCGCTACCTTCACACCGGGGAGAAGCCCTTCCCCTGCGCCCGGTGCGGGAAGAGTTTTTCGGGGAGGTCTCTTCTGGCAGAGCACGAGAGGACTCACACGGGGGAGCGACCGTTCACGTGTTCCGAATGCGGCAAGTCTTTTTCGCACAGGTCCACGCTTACCACGCACAAGTTAACTCACACGGGGCTGAAGATGTTCTCCTGTACGCAGTGCGACAAATCCTTCACTACCAAGAAAGCTCTGGCGAGACATTGGCCGACCCACGGGGGGCACAAGGAATCGGAGGGGTTGGAGGTATCGGGTGAGAAAAGTCTCATCCAAGATGGAGCCCGCGACTTACCTCAGCCAGAAATCCATGAGAGCAGATACTCTGATTAGCCGCCATATTGGCTTTTTTTTTTCATTTGGACAATCAAAAAGCCTGTGCCCGTCCCTCCCTTAGCTCTTCCTGGCAGTCTCAATCAGTATTCGGCTGTCAGGTCATGCTGGGAGTTTCGCCACAGGTTGGGGAACACAGATTCATAGTTTTTTTTTAAAGAGTGCGTCTCCAGCTGTTGCAAAACTACAACTCCCAGCATGCCCGGACAGCCTTCGGCTGTCCGGGCATGCTGGGAGCTGTAGTTTTGCAACAGCTGGAGACCCGCAGTTTGGTAAACACTTCTGTAAGGAAACCAGAAGAAAGAAGTTCCCATTAACTTTGCACAGCGTAAGACATGAAACAAAAGTATACGTGTTGTTTTTAAAAAACAAACAAAAAATGTTTTTGTTATAAATATATATAAAAAAAATTTTTTTTAAACATTTATTTATTATAAAAAGATTTGATCGGTCGGGGTCTGAGCTATGGATCGGTAGAGAAGCTGTCACACTCTCCCCGCTCTGTGTCTTACATTATGTCTAGATCCAGGTCACGTGACACACGCACTTTTCTCCGTCGGGGTCTCGGCGCTCAGACCCAGACCAGTCAAAAACTTTTGATTTTGTTTCTACAACATATAACAAGTTTTTTATTTTAAAGGGGTACTCCGGTGGAAATCATTATTATTATTATTATTTTTTTATTTATTTATTTTTTTAAATCAAATGGTGCCAGAAAGTTTAAAAAGATTTGTAAATTAAAAAAATCTTAAACCTTCCAGTACTTATCAGCTGCTGTATAATCCAGAGGAAGTTGAGTTGTTCTTTTTCTGTCTGTCCACGGTGCTCTCTGCTGACACCTCTGTTCATGTCAGGAAGAGTGATGAGCGGCAGGGCGCCATATTCGGATTCGCGATATTTTGCGAATATATTGGCGATTATTCATCCTATTTTCGTGAAATTTGCCTATTCGCTATGTACGTTCGCTTTTTTTTCCCCCCTGCGAAAATTCACATAAAAATTTGCATGTGATGTGAAAAAACACACAAAAAAAGAAAATTCGGCACTACGAATATATAGCATTATATTCAAAATATTAGCGAAATCGCAAAGTGCCGATATTCGCAATAAGAATTCGCATCACAAATATTCGTGCTCAACACTAGTCAGGAACTGTCCAGAGCAGCAGAGGTTTGCTATGGGGATTTTCTCCTACTCTGGACAGTTCCTGACATGGACAGAGGTGTCAGCAGAGAGCACCGGGGAAAGACAGAAAAAGAAATTAAAAAAGAAAAGAACTTCCTGTGTAGCATACAGCAGCTGATAAGTACTGGAAGGATTAAGATTTTTTCATAGAAGCAATTTACAAATCTGTTTAACTTTCTGGCGCCAGTTGATTTAAAGAAGGATAGTGTCCATTTAAAGGGAACCTGTCATCAGTTTTATGCTGCCTGAACAGCCCAAAACCGTTGCAGGCAGCACAATGTCCGGAGACTAAGAATTAGTCTGATACGCCTGGGTGTTTTTGAGTAATGTTAGTTTAACCCCTTAAAGGGGTTATCCAGGGAAAAAAAACTTTTTTTTATAAATATCAACTGGCTCCAGAAAGTTAAACAGATTTGTAAATGACTTCTATTAAAAAATCTTAATCCTTTCAGTACTAATGAGCTTCTGAAGTTAAGGTTGTTCTTTTCTGTCTAAGTGCTCTCTGATGACACGTGTCTCGGGAACCGCCCAGTTTAGAAGCAAATCCCCATAGCAAACCTCTTCTAAACTGGGTGTTTCCCGAGACAGGTGTCATCAGAGAGGATTTAGACAGAAAAGCACAACCTTAACTTCAGAAGCTCATAAGTACTGAAAGGATTAAGATTTTTTAATAGAAGTCATTTACAAATCTGTTTAACTTTCTGTAGCCAGTTGATATAGATATATATATATATATATATATATATATATTTATATATATATTTATATATATATATATATATATATATATATAAAAAGTTTTTTCCTGGAATACCCCTTTAAGGCTGAATTTCCCAACCAGGGTACCTCCAGCTGTTGCAAAACTACAACTCCCAGCATGCCCGGACTCCGGGCATGCTGGGAATTGTAGTTTTGCAACAGCTGGAGGCACCCTGGTTGGAAAACACTGCCTTAAGGACACAGCCAATTTTATTTTTACATTTTAAATATCACTTATGTTGCGAAATTGAAAAGAAAATCGCAATTTTGCAAGTTTTGAAAGTTTTTGTTTTCGCGCCGTACGTTTTACGGTAAAAATGACAAGTTTTCTTTATTCTACGAGTCAATACGATTAAAATGATACCCATCTTATATGTTTTTCTATTATTGTGCGGCTTTAAAAAAAAAAATCTCATAATACATTTATGTAGTTCACCGTACGGGATCGTTTACATTATATTTTGATAGTTCGGACATTTACGCACGCGGCGATACCAAATATGTTTATTAATTTTCTTTTTTACCTTTTTGGGATAAAATGGGGGAAAAGCTGCTATTTTAAATTTTTATTGGGGGAGGGGATATTTCCCTTTTTTTAAACTTTTTTTTACATTTTTTTTTTTTTTACACTTTTATAGTCTCTATAGGGATCATTAGATTGCATGTACTGAACAGTGCTTTGCATAGGCATAGCACTGATCAGTATTATCGGTGATCTTTTGCTCTGGTCTGCTCGATCTCAGACCAGAGGAGAAGACCTCAGGATGACAAGCGAAGCAGTTAAGGGGACCTCCGGCCACCATGTTAGATGATCAGATCTCCGCGACAGCACCGAGGGCGATCCGATCATCCATTTTAACGACCGCATTGCCGCAGATGCTGTGATCTGTATTGATTAGGGCATCTGAGGGGTTAATGGCAGACATCAGCACGATTGCTGATGTCCGCCATCACCGGTGGTTCCCGGCTGCTATGCGAGCACCGGTCGGCGTCATGCCTAGGACGTAAATTTACATCCTGGTGCATTAAAGGGGGTATTCCAGTAAAAAAAATATTTATATATATCAACTGGCTCCAGAAAGTTAAAAAGATTTGTAAATTACTTCTATAAAAAAAATCTTAATCCTTTCAATAATTATCAGCTGCTGAAGTTGAGTTGTTGTTTTCTGTCTGGCAACAGTGCTCTCTGCTGACATCTCTGCTTGTCTTGGGAACTGCACAGAGTAGAAGAGGTTTGCTATGGGGATTTGTTTCTACTCTGGACAGTTCCCGAAACAGGTGTCATCAGAGAGAACTTAGACAGAAAAGAACAACTCAACTTCAGCAGCTCATAAGTACTGAAAGGATTAAGATTTTACAAGTAATTTACAAATCTGTTTAACTTTCTGGAGCCATTTTTTTCCTGGATAACCCCTTTAAGTACCAGGGCACCAGAAAGTACATTTACGTCCTATGTCGTTAAGGGGTTAAACTGGTTATCCAGGATTAGAAAAACAGAGCTAATTTCTTCCATAAACAGCCCCGCCCCTGTCCCCAGGTTGTGTGAGGTTTTGCAGCTCAGTTCCACTGAAGTGAATGGAGCCAAGGTGTAATACCACACACAACCTTAGGTGCGTATGCATTTAACCCCATCCCGACCCCCTGCCTGCACATTTGGAGTGCGGATCGGACAGGAGAAAGACTGCTGAGAAGCCTCTGCCCCATCGCAGCGTCTAAAGGGATGATGACGGACATCACCCTGATCGGGGATCGTAGACCGTAAGCAGGCGGAGGGCGTACATGTATGCCCTGATTTATTTTTCAAGGGGTACCCTGGAAAATATATATTTTTTAAATGACATGGTATCAGAAAGTTAAACAAATTTGTAAATTACTTCTATTTAAAAATCTTAATCCTTCCAGTACTTATCAGCTGCTGTATGCTCCAGAGGAAGTTCTTTTTTTTTCTGTCTGACCACAGTGCTCTCTGCTGACACATCTGTCCATTTTAGTAACTGTCCAGAGCAGAATAGTTTTGCTATGGGGATTTTCTCCTGCTCTGGACAGTTCCTGACATGGACAGAGGTGTCAGCAGAGAGCACTGTGGCCAGAAAGAAAGGAAATTCCAAAAAAGAAAAGAAATACCCCTGTAGCATACAGCAGCTGATAAGTACTGGAAGGATTAAGATTTTTAAATAGAAGTAATTTACAAATCTGCTTTTTGGCACCAGTTCATTTATAAAAAAAAAAAAAATGTTTTCCAGTGGAGTACCCCTTTAATGACATTGATCTATTAGATTGGTGCTCTATTGGTAAAGCCTGCCATAGGCTAGTCAGAGCAGGTGCCAAGGCCTAGTACAGGGGCTGCCCTGATTACTGATCGGCGGGTGATGCCAGTCGGACCACAAACAAGGAAGAGCAACAGGACTGTTTAAATGCCGCTATTGTTTTTGACTGCGGCATAAAAACAGTTAAATGAGTGCTCTCCAAAGTCTATCATTACCGTCAGGTGTCAGCTGCACATAGCGCCCGACACCCACTGGATACGGCGTGGACCCGACTCTTAAGCACGTGCCGCACTCCCTCAGCCGCCCTATGATGTTGAGGAGAGGTTAAAATAAAAAGTGAGCATGTTTGCATAGGGTTACAGCTGTTTTATGTATGCAGATGTTCGTGTCTCCATGGTAACAGACAACACACGAACCTTGTGTAGTCAGATTCTGCAGTCTTTTTCTTTTTTTTCATGGCGCAATAAAGATTGTAGCAAATATTTACAGATCCTTATGAAACAACTTGGTCACGGAGGGTGGGCCTTTGTCTAGACCAGTGTTTCCCACCGAGGGTGCCTCCAGCTGTTGCAAAACTACAACTCCCAGCATGCTGGGAGTTGTAGTTTAGCAACAGCTGGAGGCACGTTGGTTTAGATAAACAGTCCAAACCCATCCAGGACTCTTATAGGGATACTCTGTTGGCCGAGCAGATACGAACAGAGGTGCAAGAAAAGTAAAAGTGGATCCAAATTTCCTTGTGGGTCTTTCCGCTCTTTTTTTTGTTAGGAATAAACCATGTATCTAAAGTAGGGGTGTCTGCCGTTTCCGGGTATTTGTCCCTGATATGTACAAAAAAATATATCCTACTCCCTTTCCCTACTCTTCAGCACTTAGGCCTCTTCATTGTCCATATTGTGATACGTAGTGGTGCAGGACCTGCCGCGCCATTAAGACATTTCACTATATGGCAGGTCCTGCACCACTCACAGAGGGGCGGATGCAGGGGTATCTATTTAACAGGAGTTTTCCTACCCATGTTACAACTGGGGGCTTCTACCTAAGAGGGGGGAAGGGTCATTCACAACCTACCGGGGGCCTTAATCTAATAGCAGGATTCCCTACCTACCAGTGGGCTTCTACCTAATAGGGGTCAATTCCTTATTCACTGGGGCTTCTCTCTGATAGGGGCTGATTCCTTGCCTACTGGGGGCTTCCACCTATTAGGGGGCATTCCCTACTTATTCGGGGCTTTTACCTATTAGGGGGAATTCCCTACCTACTGGGGGCTTCTAACTATTAGGGGGGATTCCCTACCTACCTTTTGGGGGCTTTTACCTGATAGGGGTGGATTATCTACCTACCAGGGGCTTCTACTACTGGGGGATTCTAGGGGAGGATTCCTAATCTACTGGGGGGGCTCCTACATGATAGGGGTGGATTCCCTACCTACTGACAGCTTCTTCCTATTAGGGGGATTCCCTACCTACTTACTGGGGGCTTTTACCTATAAGGGGGAATGCCCTACCTACCTTTTAAGGGCTTTTACCTGAAAGGGGTGAATTTCCCACCTACCTTTTGGGCTTTTACCTGAAAGGGGTGAATTTCCCACCTGCCTTTTGGGGCTTTTACCTGATAGGGGTGGATTGCCTACCTACCAGGAGCTTCTACTTTAATAGGGTAGGATTCCCTACCTACTGGGGGATTCTACCTAATAGGGGGAGATTCCTTATCTACTCGGAGGCTTCTACCTGATAAGGGGATCTCCTACCTACTGGGGACTTCTACATAATAGGGGGATTTCTCTATCGGCTCCATTGGGGGACACAGACCCTGGGTATATGCTGCTGTCCCTAGGAGGCTTGACACTATGGTAACTAAAAAGTCGGCTCCTTCCAGCAGGATGTACCCGCCTCCAGACCATTGAGCTAATCAGTTTTAGCTTAGTGTCTTAAGGAGGTAGACACTGGTCTGGAGTTCTCCACACCAGGTCTCATATTTTTTATTTTTATAGGTTTAGGAGACGTGTTAGTGCTTTATTCCTTCTCACTATGCTTCACATAAGCGTACTAGGGGTGTCTCCTTCGACTCATCCCTTGAGTCTTCTGGTAGACACAGGCGCTCCCCTCGCAGGTCTCGCCCTGCCGCTTCTTCAGGCCACACACGTCATTCCTCCAGAGGACGTTCCCATGGTCACCGCTCTGGCTCCCCAGAGCCACGTACCCGATCGGAGTCTCCTTCTTCTAGGGCTGCCTCCACTCGTTCGCACTCTCCTGGAGAACTGGCGGACAAGGTTTCCGTTTCGGCATCTGACTCAGAGGACCGTTCGGACACAGTGGACATGGTGAACTCATTGGTTACGGCCATTAGAGACACGTTTAACCTAGAGGACCCAGGAACTTCGGACGTAGCTCCAGAAGTATCCTTTCATCGTGCCCGACCGGCACCCAAAGTGTTCAGTTCTCACGCTGAATTTGATGCCATTCTAGAGTCTGCCTGGAAGCACCCTGACAAGAAGTTTCAGGGACTGAAGAAAGTTCAAGCACGATATCCTTTCGCCAAGGACCTTGTCTCTAAGTTTACTTCCTCTCCGTTGGTGGATCCTCCGATTTCCCGCCTCTCTAAAGCTACTACTCTGCCGCTGGCGGATGCAGCTGCCTTCAAGGATCCAGCAGACAAGAAGGTTGAGTCTTTAGCGAAGTATGCCTTTGAAGGAGCGGGTTCCTCCCTGCTTCCTGCCTTCGCCTTTTGCCGGTTCCCGACTTTTCAGCAAGCGCCTGGATGAGATTATCTCTGAGGCGACAGGTAGCAAGAGTTCTTTATTACCTCAAAACAAGTCTAGCACTTCTTTCCGCAGAAAGTCTTCTTCCTTTCGGTCCTTTTGGACTTCTGCCCCCTCTAAAGGGTCCAGCCAGGCACCTTCGCGTGACAACAAGGTTCCCTTTTTCAAGGCGCGTCCCTCTTGGAAGTCGGACACCAACCGTTCCGGCCGTTTTGCCCACTTCTGCATGAAAGGACGCCCCCACCCGCAGTTTTTTTTTCAGGTATGAGGTCGCCTCTTGCTCTTTTGAGACGTTTGGACCATGCACATTCAGGACTCCTGGGTCAGGGACATAGTGTCCAACGGATACCGGATAGAATTTACCTCCCTTCCGAGGGATCGTTTTTTTTCAGTCCAGTGTTCCCCGATCTCCTTCGCTTGCGAAGGAATTTCGGAAGGCTCTTCAGTCCCTTATCCAGGGTGTCATTGTCCCGGTTCCTTCCAGGGAACGTTTTCGGGGTTTCTATTCCAATCTTTTCGTGGTTTCCAAGAAAAGCAGTTCAGTCCTTTCTTGGACGACCTTCTCATCAAGGCTTCCACCAGAGCCTTGAGAATGTGAGCCTCACTCTTCAGACCTTATGTCGCTTCGGGTGGATGGTCAACCGAGACAAGTCTGTCCTCTCCCCCACCCAGTCTCTGGTCTTCTTGGGGCTTCAATTCGACTCGGCCTATGCTTGGATTCGCCTCCCGCCGTACAAACATCTGGCTCTCTTGTCGGGAGTCCGCTCCCCCCGGATACCATCCCCGGTCACCATCCGTACTTACATGGAAGTCCTGGGTCGGATAGTGGCAGCCATGGAGGCCATACCCTTTGCCCAGTTTCATTACCGTCCTCTTCAACTGGCGATTCTTGCCCGGTGGGACAGGTCTCCTCTCTCTCGATCGCAAGATTGTTCTCCCTCTTCGGACCCATCGGTCTCTGGTGGCTCCTCTCCCCCCCCTTCTTCTTGGGCAATAGTTCCTTCCCCTCCACTGGCAAGTGGTCACGACAGATGCCAGTCTGTCGGGCTGGGGGGGGGGGTGTGTTTTCAAGGATCAGACAGTTCAAGGCCTCTGGTCTCCCCAAGAAGCCCTTCTTTCCATAAACATTCTGGAACTGAGGGCGATATATCTTTGTCTGAAGCATTGGGAGTCCCTGATTCAGGGCCACCCTGTCCGTGTCCAGTCGGACAACGCCACGGCTGTGGCATACATCAATCGGCAGGGCGGCACTCGCAACTCAGCCATGTCCGAGGTGACAAAGATCCTCCTCTAGGCGGAAGTTCCGGCCATTTCAGCGATTCACATTCCGGGACTGCTCAACTGGGAAGCGGATTTCCTCAGTCGGTCCTCAGCAGACCCCGGAGAGTGGTCTCTTCTACCCGAGGTGTTCGCACAGATCTGCGACCTCTGGGGCACCCTGGACATGGATCTCTTCGTGTCTCGACATAACCGGAAAATTTCGATGTTTGTGTCGAAGTCCAGGGACCCGCTGGCTCTAGCCATGGATGCCCTAGTAATTCCGTGGTCGGGCTTTGTCATGCCCTATCTGTTCCCTCCCCTTCCCCTCCTTCCCAAGGTCCTTAGGAAGCTCAAGGCGGAAGGAGTCCCCGCCATTCTGGTGGCTCCAGACTGGCCCCGAAGGGCATGGTACGCCGACGTGGTCTGGCTCCTGGACGACGTTCCGTTCCGTCTTCCACTTCGTCCAGACCTACTGTCACAGGGTCCCCTTTGCCACCCCAATTTACAGTCGCTGCATTTAACGGCATGGCGGTTGAGACCGCGGTTCTAAGGGCCCGCGGTTTCTCTTCCCAGGTAATTCGCACCATGCTCAGGGCTCGCAGTTCTAGGCGCTCTCCAAGACGCACCTTTTGAACCTCTCAGGGAGGTTCCCCTTCATCTCCTATCCTGGAAGGTGGCTTTTCTTATAGCCATTACTTCCATTAGGAGAGTATCTGAACTGGCAGCTCTCTCCTGCCATTCTCCTTTCCTGATAATTCATCAGGACAAGGTTGTTTTCCGGCCAGATCCGACCTTCTTACCTAAGGTCGTTTCGTCTTTTCATCTCAACTAGGACATCGTCCTTCCGTCCTTTTGTTCTGCTCCTCATCCCAGGGAGCGCTTACTCCACAATCTGGATGTGGTACGGGCTGTTCGGACCTATCTTTCTGTCACCTCTTCTTTTCGTCAGTGCGATTCTTTTTTCGTCCTTACGGAAGGTCGTCGAAAGGGACAGCCTGCTTCCAAGGCCACTATTTCTCTGTGGATCTGCTGTGCTATTTCTAAAGCTTACTGCTTCAGGGTTTTGGCTCATTCCACCCGTTCTGTGGGGGCATCCTGGGCTCTTCGAAACAAGGCCTCGGCCTCGCAGACCTATAAAGCGGCCACCTGGATGTCTTTGCATACTTTCTCGAAGGTTCTACCAGGTTCATACTTTCGCATTGGCTGATGCTAGTTTGGGCCGTAAAGTGTTGCAGGCGGTGGTGGTACAGCCGACTGCCTGACCTTTTTTCTCTGCCCACCCAAGGGACGGCTTTGGTACGTCCCAAGGTCTGTGTCCCCCAATGGAGCCGATAGAGAAAAGGAGATTTTTTTATACTTACCGTAAAATCTCTTTCTCGAAGGATCCATTGGGGGGGGGGGGGGGGGGGGACACACAGCTCCCGCCCTTTTCTGGTGTTCCTATTCGGTTATCTGTCCGAGGGTGTGTTCAGTTAATTTTTCTTCTGGTTCTCAGACAGTTCATGTTTTTTTTTTTTTTTTTTTTTTTTTTTTCCTTTGACCTGTCGATCCTCTCCTATTGCTCTGGGACTAAAACTGATTAGCTCAGTGGTCTGGAGGCGGGTATATCCTGCTGGGAGGAGCCGACTTTTTGGTTACCATAGTGTCAAGCCTCCTAGAGACAGCAGCATATACCCAGGGTCTGTGTCCCCGAATGGATCCTTCAAGAAAGAGATTTTACAGTATAAAAAAAAAATCTCCTTTTCCTACCTACTTATGGCTTCTACCTATTAGGAGGGGCTCTCTACCTTCCTTTAGGGGGCTTTTACCTGACAATGGTTGAATTCCCTAGCTACCTACCAGGGTTTCTACCTAATAGGGTGGGATTTCCTACCCACTAGGGGCCTTCCACCTAAAAGGGGGATTTCCTACCTACTGGGAACTTCTACCTTATAGGGGTGATTCCTTACCTACTTATGGCTTCTACCTATTAAGAGGGATTCCCTACCTACCTACTGGGGAATTCTACCTAATAGGGCGGATTCATTATCTACTGCGGGGCTTCTACCTAATAGAGGGGGGATTTCCTACCTACTGGGGGCTTCTACCATATAGTGCGGGATACCCTACCTAGTGATGGTTTCTACTTATTAGGATGGATTCCCTACCTACCTACCAGGGGCTTCTACTTAATAGGGTGGGATTCCCTACTACTGGGGCCTTCTACCTAATAGGGGGGGGGGGAGGGATTCCATTTCTTAAATATCTAATTATAAGTGTCAGTGAGGGCCTCATGTTTGTCTAAAGCCTCCTCTGCTGTCGTAACATTAAAAAAAACGGATCAGTAATTGGTATGGGTTAGGGCTAGGAAAAACATTTTTTTTGGGGGGGGGGGGGGGGGGGGGGACATCCCTTATCTAAATGTAGACTATAGGAGTACCCCCCTGACCCCCCCCCCCCCCATATAATCTTGTTGGATGTTCCCTTCCAGATCCTTCCTTTAGCTCCTCCTGGCAGTCCATACATACTTGACCAGAGGCTTTTTGTTATTTCACATTCATGCAATAAGTATTTACAGCTCTTTATATTATGTCTACAGATATTTAGATGGACCCTCCTTTAGCTCCTCCTGCAAGGCAGTCTCAGGCTATATTTGACTAGAACCTCAACTTTTAAAGGGGTACAGACATTTATTTTTTAAATCAACTGGTGCCAGAAAGTTAAAATAGATTTGTAAATGACTTCTATTAAAAAATCTTTACCCTTCCAGTACTTATTAGCGGCTGTATACTACAGAGGAAATTCTTTTCTTTTTTTAATTTCTTTTTTGTCTGGTCCACAGTGCTCTCTGCTGACACCTCTGTCCATGCCAGGAACTGTCCAGAGCAGCATAGGTTTGCTATGGGGATTTTCTCCTGCTCTGGACAGTTCCTGATACGGGCATCAGGTGTCAGCAGAGAGCACTGTGGACAAGACAAAAAAGAAATTCAAAAAGAAAAGAATTTGCTCTGTAGTATACAGCTGCTAATAAGTAATGGAAGGGTAAAGATTTTTTTAATGGAAGTAATTTACAAATCTTTTTAACTTTCTGGCACCAGTTGATTTAAAAATGACGGCCCCGATCAGCCAGTAATTCCGGGTCATCGGGTCACTGGAGACCCGATTGACCCGGAATCCGCTGCAGATCGCTGGACTGAATTGTCCAGCGATCTGCGGCAATCGCCGACATGGGGGGTCATAATGACCCCCCTGGGCGATATGCTGGGATGCCTGCTGAACGATTTCAGCAGGCATCGGGCACCAGCTCCCCTCCGGCTAGCGGTGGGGCCGGAAATGCTCAGGGCGTATCCATACGCCCTCGGTCCTTAAGGACTTGGAAACGGGGGCATGTGGATACGCCCTATGTCCTTAAGGGGTTAAAGGGGTACTCCGGTGGAAAACTTTTTTTTTTTTTTTCAATCAACTGGTGTCAGAAAGTTAAACAAATTTGTAAATGACTTCTATTAAAAAAAATCTTAATCCTTCCAGTACTTATTAGCTGCTGAATACTACAGAAGAAATTCTTTTCTTTTTGGAACACCGAGCCCTCTGCTGACATCACGACCACAGAGCTCTCTGCTGACACCTCTGTCCATTTCAGGAACTGTCCAGAGCAGCATATGTTTTCTATGGGGATTTTCTCCTACTCTGGACAGTTCTTAAAATGGACAGAGATGTCAGCAGAGAGCACTGTGTTCCAAAAAGAAAATAATTTCTTCTGTAGTATTCAGCAGCTAATAAGTACTGGAAGGATTAACCCCTTAAGGACCGACCCATTTTTTACCTCAATGACCAGGCTCTTTTTTTATTTATTTTTTATTTGACATGTATCTCTTTAAATCGTAATAACGCTTATTCTGAGCGGAGCGATTCTGAGATAGTTTTTTCGTGACATATTGTACTTCATATAACTGGTGCATTTTTGTTGACACATGCAGAATTTTTTGTGAAAAACTTCAAAATATTGTGAAAAACTGGAAAATTTCGGAGGTTTTTTTATTTAATTTTTTTATGGTGTACACTGTGCGTAAAAGTGATGCTATATTTATATATATATATATATATATATAGCTTTCTATGGATCCCTGAACGGAGAAGACACCGGGGAGGCAGGTAAGGTCCCTCCCGGTGTCCTGTAAGCACTAACCCAGCTATTCAGTCGGGCTGTTCGGGACCGCCGCGGTGAAATGGCGGCGGTCCCGAACAGCCCGACTGAACGGCCGGGTTAGTGTCACTTTCCCTTCAGAAGCGGCAGTCAGCTTTGATCGCCGCGTCTGAAGGGTTAATACAGGGCATCACCGCGATCGGTGATGTCCTGTATCAGCCGCGGGTCCCGGCCATTGATGGCCGCAGGGACCGCCGCGATAGGGGTGTGTATTCGCCGTATAAGACGCACCGACTTTTTCCCCCCCAGTTTTGGGGAAGAAAAAGTGCATCTTATACGGCGAAAAATACGGTATTTTTTGCGGCATGAGCTGTACTTTTTATTGGTATCATTTTTGTGCTACGTGCTACCTTTTTTGATCTTTTTTATTTACGCTATTTGTACCAAAATTGGCAAATTTTGTGCTTTTTTTAAATTTTTTTTTTTTTACGCCGTTCACCGTGCGGGATCATTTACATTACAGTTTTATAGTACACGTCATTACGGACGTGGCAATACCTATTATGTATATGATTTGTGTTTTTGATCTTTTTCGGTGATAATACAGGGCTTTTATTGGGAAAGGGGCATTTTTTTATTTTTTTATTTTTTTTATACTTTTATTGAAGAACTTTTTATTTAATTTCTTACTCTTTTTACAGGTTACATTATGAATACGTTTATACTGCCGCACAGTATGACCTGCGGAGCCGCAGACACTACAGCCTCTGGCTGGATCTCACAGGCTTCCGTAGCAGGCGGACAGGAGGTCATGATCTGACCTCCTGCTGCCATAGCAACCAACGGCGACCCGCGATAGTATCGGGGCGGCGGCGCCGTTAAAGAACAGGGGGAGAGCGCTCCCCCTGTCAACACCATAGATGCCATGATCAGGATTGATCACGGCATCTAGGGGGTTAATTCTGCCAGGACCGGCGCGATTGCGGCTCCAGAAGCTGTGATTGACAGCCGGTTCCCGTCGCCGATATCCTGCGCTGCCCGCGGCAGTGCAGGAGATCGCGATGACGTATGCATACGTCCAATTGCGCGAACGTGTCGGATGATTGGACGTATGCATACGCCCTATAGTGGGAAGGGGTTAAGATTTTTTTAATAGAAGTAATTTACATACTTTCTGGCGCCAGTTGATTTAACAAAAAAAAAAAAGTTTTCCACCGGAGTACCCCTTTAGCTCCTCCTGGCAGTCACTCTGTTTATACTTGACCAGGACCTTACATAAGGCTTCAGATCCTAGATACTGAGAGGTTTGTGCCTCTTTAGCTCCTCCTGGCAGTCACTCTGTCTATACTTGACCAGGACCTTACACTTATGGTCTCCCATATGGCTTCAGATTCTAGATACTGAGAGGTTCGTGCCTCTTTAGCTCCTCCTGGCAGTCACTCTGTCTATACTTGACCAGAACCTTACACTTATGGTCTCCCATAAGACTTCAGATTCTAGATACTGAGAGGTTCGTGCCTCTTTAGCTCCTCCTGGCAGTCACTCTGTCTATACTTGACCAGGACCTTACACTTATGGTCTCCCATAAGGCTTCAGATCCTAGATACTGAGAGGTTCGTGCCTCTTTAGCTCCTCCTGGCAGTCACTCTGTCTATACTTGACCAGGACCTTACACTTATGGTCTCCCATAAGGCTTCAGATTCTAGATACTGAGAGGTTCGTGCCTCTTTAGCTCCTCCTGGCAGTCACTCTGTCTATACTTGACCAGGACCTTACACTTATGGTCTCCCATAAGGCTTCAGATCCTAGATACTGAGAGGTTCGTGCCTCTTTAGCTCCTCCTGGCAGTCACTCTGTCTATACTTGACCAGGACCTTACACTTATGGTCTCCCATAAGGCTTCAGATTCTAGATACTGAGAGGTTCGTGCCTCTTTAGCTCCTCCTGGCAGTCACTCTGTCTATACTTGACCAGGACCTTACACTTATGGTCTCCCATAAGGCTTCAGATCCTAGATACTGAGAGGTTCGTGCCTCTTTAGCTCCTCCTGGCAGTCACTCTGTCTATACTTGACCAGGACCTTACACTTATGGTCTCCCATAAGGCTTCAGATTCTAGATACTGAGAGGTTCGTGCCTCTTTAGCTCCTCCTGGCAGTCACTCTGTCTATACTTGACCAGGACCTTACACTTATGGTCTCCCATAAGGCTTCAGATCCTAGATACTGAGAGGTTCGTGCCTCTTTAGCTCCTCCTGGCAGTCACTCTGTCTATACTTGACCAGGACCTTACACTTATGGTCTCCCATAAGGCTTCAGATTCTAGATACTGAGAGGTTCGTGCCTCTTTAGCTCCTCCTGGCAGTCACTCTGTCTATACTTGACCAGGACCTTACACTTTTGGTCTCCCATAAGGCTTCAGATCCTAGATACTGAGAGTTTCGTGCCTCTTTAGCTCCTCCTGGCAGTCACTCTGTCTATACTTGACCAGGACCTTACACTTATGGTCTCCCATAAGGCTTCAGATTCTAGATACTGAGAGGTTTGTGCCTCTTTAGCTCCTCCTGGCAGTCACTCTGTCTATACTTGACCAGGACCTTACACTTTTGGTCTCCCATAAGGCTTCAGATCCTAGATACTGAGAGTTTCGTGCCTCTTTAGCTCCTACTGGCAGTCACTCTGTCTATACTTGACCAGGACCTTACACTTATGGTCTCCCATAAGGCTTCAGATCCTAGATACTGAGAGGTTCGTGCCTCTTTAGCTCCTCCTGGCAGTCACTTTGTCTATACTTGACCAGAACCTTACACTTATGGTCTCCCATAAGGCTTCAGATCCTAGATACTGAGAGGTCCGTGCCTCTTTAGCTCCTCCTGGCAGTCCGTCTTCGTTTCACATACGTGACCAGAAAGGAACCTCCCCCTGCACAGTAGTGTGTGTGATCAGTGATAACGCTGAGTCGTGGTTTATGGCAGAATTACATGATAAAATCTCAGATATTAGAGCGATTACGCCGCTTTGTTATTTGAAGGAATATTGCACCATCCCCTGGTAACTGGCACCGGACTCCTGGCACATTGTCAGCATTGTGATCACACAGGTGCCACCGGGAGGGCAGCCGGGGAGGGCCGGGAACATACCAAACCAGTTTGACTATGGCGGCAAATTTCCCTGGAAGCAGCAGAGGACACAAAAGAGCAGAGTGATGAGTGATATGAGGTTATATGGAGGTTTACTGGTTATATAGAGAGGTGTGAGGTTATATGGAGGTATACTGGATATATAGAGAGGTGTGAGGTTATATGGAGGTATACTGGATATATAGAGAGGTGTGAGGTTATATGGAGGTATACTGGATATATAGAGAGGTGTGAGGTTATATGGAGGTATACTGGATATATAGAGACATGTGAGGTTATATGGAGGTATACTGGATATATAGAGAGGTGTGAGGTTATATGGAGGTATACTGGTTATATAGAGAGGTGTGAGGTTATATGGAGGTATACTGGATATATAGAGAGGTGTGAGGTTATATGGAGGTATACTGGATATATAGAGAGGTGTGAGGTTATATGGAGGTATACTGGATATATAGAGAGGTGTGAGGTTATATGGAGGCATACTGGATATATAGAGAGGTGTGAGGTTATATGGAGGTATACTAGTTATATAGAGACATGTGAGGTTATATGGAGGTATACTGGATATATAGAGAGGTGTGAGGTTATATGGAGGTATACTGGATACATAGAGACATGTGAGGTTATATGGAGGTATACTGGATATATAGAGACATGTGAGGTTATATGGAGGTATACTGGATATATAGTGAGGTGTGAGGTTATATGGAGGTATACTGGTTATATAGTGATGCGTGAGGTTATATGGAGGTATACTGGTTATATAGAGAGGTGTGAGGTTATATGGAGGTATACTGGTTATATAGAGAGGTGTGAGGTTATATGGAGGTATACTGGTTATATATAGAGAGGTGTGAGGTTATATGGAGGTATACTGGTTATATAGAGAGGTGTGAGGTTATATGGAGGTATACTGGTTATATAGAGAGGTGTGAGGTTATATGGAGGTATACTGGTTATATAGAGAGGTGTGAGGTTATATGGAGGTATACTGGTTATATAGAGAGGTGTGAGGTTATATGGAGGTATACTGGTTATATAGAGAGGTGTGAGGTTATATGGAGGTATACTGGTTATATAGAGAGGTGTGAGGTTATATGGAGGTATACTGGTTATATATAGAGAGGTGTGAGGTTATATGGAGGTATACTGGTTATATAGAGAGGTGTGAGGTTATATGGAGGTATACTGGTTATATAGAGAGGTGTGAGGTTATATGGAGGTATACTGGTTATATAGAGAGGTGTGAGGTTATATGGAGGTATACTGGTTATACAGAGAGGTGTGAGGTTATATGGAGGTATACTGGATATATAGAGAGGTGTGAGGTTATATGGAGGTATACTGGTTATATATAGAGAGGTGTGAGGTTATATGGAGGTATACTGGATATATAGAGAGGTGTGAGGTTATATGGAGGTATACTGGATATATAGAGAGGTGTGAGGTTATATGGAGGTATACTGGATATATAGAGAGGTGTGAGGTTATATGGAGGTATACTGGTTATATATAGAGAGGTGTGAGGTTATATGGAGGCATACTGGATATATAGAGAGGTGTGAGGTTATATGGAGGTATACTGGATATATAGAGACATGTGAGGTTATATGGAGGTATATTGGTTATATAGAGAGGTGTGAGGTTATATGGAGGTATACTGGTTATATAGAGGGGTGTGAGGTTATATGGAGGTATACTGGTTATATAGAGGGGTGTGAGGTTATATGGAGGTATACTGGTTATATAGAGACGTGTGAGGGTATATGGAGGTATACTGGATATATAGAGACATGTGAGGTTATATGGAGGTATATTGGTTATATAGAGAGGTGTGAGGTTATATGGAGGTATACTGGTTATATAGAGGGGTGTGAGGTTATATGGAGGTATACTGGTTATATAGAGAGGTGTGAGGTTATATGGAGGTATACTGGTTATATAGAGAGGTGTGAGGTTATATGGAGGTATACTGGTTATATAGAGGGGTGTGAGGTTATATGGAGGTATACTGGTTATATAGAGACGTGTGAGGGTATATGGAGGTATACTGGATATATAGAGAGGTGTGAGGTTATATGGAGGTATACTGGTTATATAGAGAGGTGTGAGGTTATATGGAGGTATACTGGATATATAGAGAGGTGTGAGGTTATATGGAGGTATACTGGTTATATAGAGAGGTGTGAGGTTATATGGAGGTATACTGGTTATACAGAGAGGTGTGAGGTTATATGGAGGTATACTGGATATATAGAGAGGTGTGAGGTTATATGGAGGTATACTGGTTATATATAGAGAGGTGTGAGGTTATATGGAGGTATACTGGATATATAGAGAGGTGTGAGGTTATATGGAGGTATACTGGATATATAGAGAGGTGTGAGGTTATATGGAGGTATACTGGATATATAGAGAGGTGTGAGGTTATATGGAGGTATACTGGTTATATATAGAGAGGTGTGAGGTTATATGGAGGCATACTGGATATATAGAGAGGTGTGAGGTTATATGGAGGTATACTGGATATATAGAGACATGTGAGGTTATATGGAGGTATATTGGTTATATAGAGAGGTGTGAGGTTATATGGAGGTATACTGGTTATATAGAGGGGTGTGAGGTTATATGGAGGTATACTGGTTATATAGAGGGGTGTGAGGTTATATGGAGGTATACTGGTTATATAGAGACGTGTGAGGGTATATGGAGGTATACTGGATATATATAGAGAGGTGTGAGGTTATATGGAGGTATACTGGTTATATAGAGACGTGTGAGGGTATATGGAGGTATACTGGATATATATAGAGAGGTGTGAGGTTATATGGAGGTATACTGGATATATAGAGAGGTGTGAGGTTATATGGAGGTATACTGGTTATATAGAGGGGTGTGAGGTTATATGGAGGTATACTGGATATATAGAGAGGTGTGAGGTTATATGGAGGTATACTGGTTATATAGAGAGGTGTGAGGTTATATGGAGGTATACTGGTTATATAGAGAGGTGTGAGGTTATATGGAGGTATACTGGTTATATATAGAGAGGTGTGAGGTTATATGGAGGTATACTGGATATATAGAGAGGTGTGAGGTTATATGGAGGTATACTGGATATATAGAGAGGTGTGAGGTTATATGGAGGTATACTGGTTATATAGAGGGGTGTGAGGTTATATGGAGGTATACTGGTTATATAGAGAGGTGTGAGGTTATATGGAGGTATACTGGATATATATAGAGAGGTGTGAGGTTATATGGAGGTATACTGGTTATATAGAGAGGTGTGAGGTTATATGGAGGTATACTGGTTATATAGAGAGGTGTGAGGTTATATGGAGGTATACTGGTTATATAGAGAGGTGTGAGGTTATATGGAGGTATACTGGTTATATAGAGAGGTGTGAGGTTATATGGAGGTATACTGGATATATAGAGAGGTGTGAGGTTATATGGAGGTATACTGGTTATATATAGAGAGGTGTGAGGTTATATGGAGGTATACTGGATATATAGAGAGGTGTGAGGTTATATGGAGGTATACTGGATATATAGAGAGGTGTGAGGTTATATGGAGGTATACTGGATATATAGAGAGGTGTGAGGTTATATGGAGGTATACTGGATATATAGAGACATGTGAGGTTATATGGAGGTATACTGGTTATATAGAGAGGTGTGAGGTTATATGGAGGTATACTGGATATATATATAGAGGTGTGAGGTTATATGGAGGTATACTGGTTATATAGAGAGGTGTGAGGTTATATGGAGGTATACTGGTTATATAGAGAGGTGTGAGGTTATATGGAGGTATACTGGTTATATAGAGAGGTGTGAGGTTATATGGAGGTATACTGGATATATAGAGAGGTGTGAGGTTATATGGAGGTATACTGGTTATATATAGAGAGGTGTGAGGTTATATGGAGGTATACTGGATATATAGAGAGGTGTGAGGTTATATGGAGGTATACTGGATATATAGAGAGGTGTGAGGTTATATGGAGGTATACTGGATATATAGAGAGGTGTGAGGTTATATGGAGGTATACTGGTTATATATAGAGAGGTGTGAGGTTATATGGAGGCATACTGGATATATAGAGAGGTGTGAGGTTATATGGAGGTATACTGGATATATAGAGACATGTGAGGTTATATGGAGGTATATTGGTTATATAGAGAGGTGTGAGGTTATATGGAGGTATACTGGATATATAGAGAGGTGTGAGGTTATATGGAGGTATACTGGTTATATATAGAGAGGTGTGAGGTTATATGGAGGTATACTGGATATATAGTGAGATGTGAGGTTATATGGAGGTATACTGGATATATAGAGACATGTGAGGTTATATGGAGGTATACTGGTTATATAGAGAGGTGTGAGGTTATATGGAGGTATACTGGATATATATAGAGAGGTGTGAGGTTATATGGAGGTATACTGGTTATATATAGAGAGGTGTGAGGTTATATGGAGGTATACTGGTTATATAGAGAGGTGTGAGGTTATATGGAGGTATACTGGTTATATAGAGAGGTGTGAGGTTATATGGAGGTATACTGGTTATATAGAGAGGTGTGAGGTTATATGGAGGTATACTGGTTATATAGAGAGGTGTGAGGTTATATGGAGGTATACTGGTTATATAGAGAGGTGTGAGGTTATATGGAGGTATACTGGTTATATAGAGAGGTGTGAGGTTATATGGAGGTATACTGGTTATATATAGAGAGGTGTGAGGTTATATGGAGGTATACTGGTTATATAGAGAGGTGTGAGGTTATATGGAGGTATACTGGTTATATAGAGAGGTGTGAGGTTATATGGAGGTATACTGGTTATATAGAGAGGTGTGAGGTTATATGGAGGTATACTGGTTATACAGAGAGGTGTGAGGTTATATGGAGGTATACTGGATATATAGAGAGGTGTGAGGTTATATGGAGGTATACTGGTTATATATAGAGAGGTGTGAGGTTATATGGAGGTATACTGGATATATAGAGAGGTGTGAGGTTATATGGAGGTATACTGGATATATAGAGAGGTGTGAGGTTATATGGAGGTATACTGGATATATAGAGAGGTGTGAGGTTATATGGAGGTATACTGGTTATATATAGAGAGGTGTGAGGTTATATGGAGGCATACTGGATATATAGAGAGGTGTGAGGTTATATGGAGGTATACTGGATATATAGAGACATGTGAGGTTATATGGAGGTATATTGGTTATATAGAGAGGTGTGAGGTTATATGGAGGTATACTGGTTATATAGAGGGGTGTGAGGTTATATGGAGGTATACTGGTTATATAGAGGGGTGTGAGGTTATATGGAGGTATACTGGATATATAGAGACATGTGAGGTTATATGGAGGTATACTGGTTATATAGAGAGGTGTGAGGTTATATGGAGGTATACTGGATATATATAGAGAGGTGTGAGGTTATATGGAGGTATACTGGTTATATAGAGAGGTGTGAGGTTATATGGAGGTATACTGGTTATATAGAGAGGTGTGAGGTTATATGGAGGTATACTGGTTATATAGAGAGGTGTGAGGTTATATGGAGGTATACTGGATATATAGAGAGGTGTGAGGTTATATGGAGGTATACTGGTTATATATAGAGAGGTGTGAGGTTATATGGAGGTATACTGGATATATAGAGAGGTGTGAGGTTATATGGAGGTATACTGGATATATATAGAGAGGTGTGAGGTTATATGGAGGTATACTGGTTATATAGAGAGGTGTGAGGTTATATGGAGGTATACTGGTTATATAGAGAGGTGTGAGGTTATATGGAGGTATACTGGTTATATAGAGAGGTGTGAGGTTATATGGAGGTATACTGGATATATAGAGAGGTGTGAGGTTATATGGAGGTATACTGGTTATATATAGAGAGGTGTGAGGTTATATGGAGGTATACTGGATATATAGAGAGGTGTGAGGTTATATGGAGGTATACTGGATATATAGAGAGGTGTGAGGTTATATGGAGGTATACTGGATATATAGAGAGGTGTGAGGTTATATGGAGGTATACTGGTTATATATAGAGAGGTGTGAGGTTATATGGAGGCATACTGGATATATAGAGAGGTGTGAGGTTATATGGAGGTATACTGGATATATAGAGACATGTGAGGTTATATGGAGGTATATTGGTTATATAGAGAGGTGTGAGGTTATATGGAGGTATACTGGTTATATAGAGGGGTGTGAGGTTATATGGAGGTATACTGGTTATATAGAGAGGTGTGAGGTTATATGGAGGTATACTGGTTATATAGAGAGGTGTGAGGTTATATGGAGGTATACTGGTTATATAGAGGGGTGTGAGGTTATATGGAGGTATACTGGTTATATAGAGACGTGTGAGGGTATATGGAGGTATACTGGATATATATAGAGAGGTGTGAGGTTATATGGAGGTATACTGGTTATATAGAGACGTGTGAGGGTATATGGAGGTATACTGGATATATATAGAGAGGTGTGAGGTTATATGGAGGTATACTGGATATATAGAGAGGTGTGAGGTTATATGGAGGTATACTGGTTATATAGAGAGGTGTGAGGTTATATGGAGGTATACTGGTTATATAGAGGGGTGTGAGGTTATATGGAGGTATACTGGTTATATAGAGAGGTGTGAGGTTATATGGAGGTATACTGGTTATATAGAGAGGTGTGAGGTTATATGGAGGTATACTGGATATATAGAGGGGTGTGAGGTTATATGGAGGTATACTGGTTATATAGAGGGGTGTGAGGTTATATGGAGGTATACTGGTTATATAGAGGGGTGTGAGGTTATATGGAGGTATACTGGATATATAGAGAGGTGTGAGGTTATATGGAGGTATACTGGTTATATAGAGAGGTGTGAGGTTATATGGAGGTATACTGGTTATATAGAGAGGTGTGAGGTTATATGGAGGTATACTGGTTATATAGAGGGGTGTGAGGTTATATGGAGGTATACTGGTTATATAGAGAGGTGTGAGGTTATATGGAGGTATACTGGATATATATAGAGAGGTGTGAGGTTATATGGAGGTATACTGGTTATATAGAGAGGTGTGAGGTTATATGGAGGTATACTGGTTATATAGAGAGGTGTGAGGTTATATGGAGGTATACTGGTTATATAGAGAGGTGTGAGGTTATATGGAGGTATACTGGTTATATAGAGAGGTGTGAGGTTATATGGAGGTATACTGGATATATAGAGAGGTGTGAGGTTATATGGAGGTATACTGGATATATAGAGAGGTGTGAGGTTATATGGAGGTATACTGGTTATATATAGAGAGGTGTGAGGTTATATGGAGGCATACTGGATATATAGAGAGGTGTGAGGTTATATGGAGGTATACTGGATATATAGAGACATGTGAGGTTATATGGAGGTATATTGGTTATATAGAGAGGTGTGAGGTTATATGGAGGTATACTGGTTATATAGAGGGGTGTGAGGTTATATGGAGGTATACTGGTTATATAGAGGGGTGTGAGGTTATATGGAGGTATACTGGTTATATAGAGACGTGTGAGGGTATATGGAGGTATACTGGATATATATAGAGAGGTGTGAGGTTATATGGAGGTATACTGGTTATATAGAGACGTGTGAGGGTATATGGAGGTATACTGGATATATATAGAGAGGTGTGAGGTTATATGGAGGTATACTGGATATATAGAGAGGTGTGAGGTTATATGGAGGTATACTGGTTATATAGAGGGGTGTGAGGTTATATGGAGGTATACTGGATATATAGAGAGGTGTGAGGTTATATGGAGGTATACTGGTTATATAGAGAGGTGTGAGGTTATATGGAGGTATACTGGTTATATAGAGGGGTGTGAGGTTATATGGAGGTATACTGGTTATATAGAGGGGTGTGAGGTTATATGGAGGTATACTGGTTATATAGAGAGGTGTGAGGTTATATGGAGGTATACTGGATATATATAGAGAGGTGTGAGGTTATATGGAGGTATACTGGTTATATAGAGAGGTGTGAGGTTATATGGAGGTATACTGGTTATATAGAGAGGTGTGAGGTTATATGGAGGTATACTGGTTATATAGAGAGGTGTGAGGTTATATGGAGGTATACTGGTTATATAGAGAGGTGTGAGGTTATATGGAGGTATACTGGATATATAGAGAGGTGTGAGGTTATATGGAGGTATACTGGTTATATATAGAGAGGTGTGAGGTTATATGGAGGTATACTGGATATATAGAGAGGTGTGAGGTTATATGGAGGTATACTGGATCTATAGAGAGGTGTGAGGTTATATGGAGGTATACTGGATATATAGAGAGGTGTGAGGTTATATGGAGGTATACTGGTTATATATAGAGAGGTGTGAGGTTATATGGAGGCATACTGGATATATAGAGAGGTGTGAGGTTATATGGAGGTATACTGGATATATAGAGACATGTGAGGTTATATGGAGGTATATTGGTTATATAGAGAGGTGTGAGGTTATATGGAGGTATACTGGTTATATAGAGGGGTGTGAGGTTATATGGAGGTATACTGGTTATATAGAGACGTGTGAGGTTATATGGAGGTATACTGGATATATATAGAGAGGTGTGAGGTTATATGGAGGTATACTGGTTATATAGAGACGTGTGAGGGTATATGGAGGTATACTGGATATATATAGAGAGGTGTGAGGTTATATGGAGGTATACTGGATATATAGAGAGGTGTGAGGTTATATGGAGGTATACTGGTTATATAGAGGGGTGTGAGGTTATATGGAGGTATACTGGATATATAGAGAGGTGTGAGGTTATATGGAGGTATACTGGATATATAGAGAGGTGTGAGGTTATATGGAGGTATACTGGTTATATAGAGGGGTGTGAGGTTATATGGAGGTATACTGGTTATATAGAGAGGTGTGAGGTTATATGGAGGTATACTGGATATATATAGAGAGGTGTGAGGTTATATGGAGGTATACTGGTTATATAGAGAGGTGTGAGGTTATATGGAGGTATACTGGTTATATAGAGACATGTGAGGTTATATGGAGGTATACTGGATATAGAGAGGTGTGAGGTTATATGGAGGTATACTGGTTACATAGTTAGTACGGTCGAAAAAAGACATATGTCCATCAAGTTCAACCAGGGAATTAAGGGGTAGGGGTGCGGCGCGATATTGGGGAAGGGATGGGATTTTATATTTCTTCATAAGCATTAATGTTATTTTGTTCCAGGAATGTATCTAATCCTGTTTTAAAGCTGTTAATTGTTCCTGCTGTGACCAGTTCCTGAGGTAGACCGTTCCATAAATTCACAGTCCTCACGGTAAAGAAGGCGTGTCGCCCCTTTAGACTAAACCTTTTCTTCTCCAGACGGAGGGAGTGCCCCCTCGTCCTTTGGGGGGGTTTAACCTGGAACAGTTTTTCTCCATATTTTTTGTATGGGCCATTAATATACTTATATACGTTTATCATATCCCCCCTTAAACGTCTCTTCTCAAGACTAAACAATTGTAACTCCTTTAATCGCTCCTCATAGCTAAGATGTTCCATGCCCCATATTAGTTTAGCCGCACGTCTCTGCACCCTTTCCAACTCCGCAGTGTCCCTTTTATGGACAGGTGCCCAAAACTGAACAGCATATTCCAGGTGAGGCCGTACCAATGCTTTATAAAGGGGGAGTATTATGTCCCTGTCCCTTGAGTCCATGTTTCTTTTGATACATGACAATATCCTGCCGGCTTTGGAAGCAGCAGCCTGACATTGTGCTATTCTGTAGTCTGTGATCTACAAGTCACCCAGATCCTTCTCTACCAGTGACTCTGCCAGTTTAATCCCCCCTAAGACATACGACGCATGCAGGTTATTAGTATACACAGCCCCCCTCTATATACACAGCCCCCCTCTATATACACAGCCCCCCTCTATATACACAGCCCCCCTCTATATACACAGCCCCCCCTCTATATACACAGCCCCCCTCTATATACACAGCCCCCCTCTATATACACAGCCCCCCCTCTATATACACAGCCCCCCCTCTATATACACAGCCCCCCTCTATATACACAGCCCCCCTCTATATATACACAGCCCCTCTATATATACACAGCCCCCCTCTATATACACAGCCCCCCTCTATATCCACAGCCATTCCTCTATATACACAGCCCCCCTCTATATACACAGCCCCCCTCTATATACACAGCCCCACTCTATATACACAGCCCCCCTCTATATACACAGCCCCCCTCTATATATACACAGCCCCCTCTATATATACACAGCCCCCCTCTATATACACAGCCCCCCTCTATATCCACAGCCATTCCTCTATATACACAGCCCCCCCTCTATATACAGAGCCCCCCCTCTATATACACAGCCCCCCTCTATATACACAGCCATTCCTCTGTCAAGGCTTCTACTCACCTCTTCATAAAAGCAAATTAGATTGGTGACAACTTCTATCCTTAGTAAACCCATGCTGGCTATCACTTATAATACTATTATCCCCTATGTATTCCTGTATGTAATCCCTTATAAGTCCTTCAAACAATTTACCCACAATGCACGTTAAACTTACCGGTCTATAGTTTCCTGGGGAAGACCTAGAGCCCTTTTTGAAGATTGGCACCACATTCGCCTTGCGCCAGTCCCTTGGCACAATACCAGACACCAGAGAATCTCTAAATATCATGAACAGGGGTACAGATATTACTGAACTTACCTCTCTAAGAACTCTTGGGTGTAGTCCATCCGGTCCTGGGGATTTGCTTACATTTATATCACTTAACTTACCTTGTACCATCTCTACATTAAGCCAGTTCAGTACATTACATGATGTGTTACCAGCACTGACCTGTACATGATGTGTTACCAGCACTGACCTGTACATGATGTGTTACCAGCACTGACCTGTACATGATGTGTTACCAGCACTGACCTGTACATGATGTGTTACCAGCACTGACCTGTACATGATGTGTTACCAGCACTGACCTGTACATGATGTGTTACCAGCACTGACCTGTACATGATGTGTTACCAGCACTGACCTGTACATGATGTGTTACCAGCACTGACCTGGCCAATGTCAGCTCCTTCTTCCTTAGTATATACAGAACTAAAGAACCCATTCAGTAGCTCCGCCTTCTCTTGATCGCCTGTGACAACCTCCCCATTATCATTATTAAGGGGTCCTACATGCTCTGTCCTTGGTTTTTTTGCATTTATATATCTAAAAAAATATTTAGGATTACTTTTGCTTTCTTTGGCCACCTGTCTCTCGTTTTGAATTTTTGCTGTTTTTATTACATTTTTACAGATTTTATTAAGCTCCTTGTACTGTTTAAATGTTATCGCTGACCCATCAGATTTGTATTTTTTGAAGGCTATTTTTTTGTTGTTTATTGCTCTTTTAACCTCATTTGTCAGCCATGTAGGATTTAGTTTTAATCGTTTATATTTGTTCCCCTTTGGTATATATTTAGCTGTATAGTTATTTAGAGTTGATTTAAAGATGTCCCATTTACCTTCTGTATAGAGAGGTGTGAGGTTATATGGAGGTATACTGGTTATATAGTGAGGTGTGAGGTTATATGGAGGTATACTGGATATATAGAGAGGTGTGAGGTTATATGGAGGTATACTGGTTATATATAGAGAGTTGTGAGGTTATATGGAGGTATACTGGATATATAGAGAGGTGTGAGGTTATATGGAGGTATACTGGATATATAGAGAGGTGTGAGGTTATATGGAGGTATACTGGTTATATAGAGAGGTGTGAGGTTATATGGAGGTATACTGGATATATAGAGAGGTGTGAGGTTATATGGAGGTATACTGGTTATATAGAGAGGTGTGAGGTTATATGGAGGTATACTGGATATATAGAGAGGTGTGAGGTTATATGGAGGTATACTGGTTATATAGAGAGGTGTGAGGTTATATGGAGGTATACTGGATATATAGAGAGGTGTGAGGTTATATGGAGGTATACTGGTTATATATAGAGAGTTGTGAGGTTATATGGAGGTATACTGGTTATATAGAGAGGTGTGAGGTTATATGGAGGTATACTGGTTATATATAGAGAGTTGTGAGGTTATATGGAGGTATACTGGTTATATAGAGAGGTGTGAGGTTATATGGAGGTATACTGGTTATATAGAGAGAGAGGTGTGAGGTTATATGGAGGTATACTGGTTATATAGAGAGGTGTGAGGTTATATGGAGGTATACTGGATATATAGTGAGGTGTGAGGTTATATGGAGGTATACTGGTTATATAGAGATGTGTGAGGTTATATGGAGGTATACTGGTTATATATAGAGAGGTGTGAGGTTATATGGAGGTATACTGGTTATATAGAGAGGTGTGAGGTTATATGGAGGTATACTAGTTATATAGAGAGGTGTGAGGTTATATGGAGGTATACTGGATATATAGTGAGATGTGAGGTTATATGGAGGTATACTGGTTATATAGAGAGGTGTGAGGTTATATGGAGGTATACTGGTTATATAGAGAGGTATGAGGTTATATGGAGGTATACTGGTTATATAGAGAGGTGTGAGGTTATATGGAGGTATACTGGATATATAGAGAGGTGTGAGGTTATATGGAGGTATACTGGATATATAGAGAGGTGTGAGGTTATATGGAGGTATACTGGTTATATATAGAGAGGTGTGAGGTTATATGGAGGTATACTGGTTATATAGAGAGGTGTGAGGTTATATGGAGGTATACTGGTTATATAGAGAGGTGTGAGGTTATATGGAGGTATACTGGTTATATAGAGAGGTGTGAGGTTATATGGAGGTATACTGGTTATATAGAGAGGTGTGAGGTTATATGGAGGTATACTAGTTATATAGAGAGGTGTGAGGTTATATGGAGGTATACTGGATATATAGTGAGGTGTGAGGTTATATGGAGGTATACTGGGAGGACACATGTAGTGGTATATACAGATCAGATGGTGAGTGTTACTGCAGACCCCGGGGGGATCCATCTTCTGGATCAATAATTGAGGTTTTGGAGGGGAGACGGGTCAGTGAAGGAGGAAATATGGAGACATTTAGATATCTGCTCCTTCCTCTTCATTCCAAGATATATTCCCAGATTGTGGGTTTAATTCCTTATTGTTCCTCCCAAGGACGCATTACCTGACATGTCCTCTCTGACAGGGTGGCAGTATTATGTGGGTATTATGGTGCTGCGGTGCCATAAGGATGTGGTCGTCTCAGGGTCACGGAATAAGAAATTCAAGGAGCTTAGCCAGGAAATGACAGTAATGGCCTCCAGCTGGGGTTAACCCGTGTGTAATGGGGGTCCGAACCCGGGACCCCAAGTGATCAGCAGATCCATATGAATGGAACACACTGATGACCGATCCTAATAGATCTGCAGCCAATAGACCAGCGACTGATCATGCTGCCCTCCCCACCCTTCGGTTTCTCATTCCGCTACCCTGAGACGACCACGTCCCTATAACACCGCAGCGCCATAATGCCCACATAATACTGCCACTCTATAAAGAGAGAGAGATTGATTAGATGACCAGGTGCAGTAATCAAACACCACACCCTCAGCCAGAGGATTTCTGGAAAACATAGACTTCATTACAGAAGCCTCATCACTGTGTATTTGTGAAGCAAAATGGAGCATTTCCCATACCTGCCACATCAGCCAAGAAAGGTGAGCAAAAGGCATACACAAGAACCTCTACTTTTTTCTCTAATATAAGCCTGCGCGGCAATATATAAGCCAAAAAAAGAGTCAGCAGACATTCCGAATGCATTGTATATATTTTCTGGAGTGGGGAAAGGTCCTTACATGCCCATTATATACAGAATTCTTTTCTGCCATACATTTCCTGCTTCTAGTGGTCCCAGCAGTGATTTTATAGGGACTGGTTTCTATTACATAGAAGTGTCATGGGTCCCGGGGGGAGGCCAAGGGGGGGGGGGGGGGGGGGGCTGCGGAGTCCCCTGTGATTAGTGAGTGCACAGATGGGATGAGAGGAGGAAGCAGGAAAGATGGATTTCTATGTAAAGTAATCCCCTCCCCCCAACCCCTATATACATGTATACAACATAAAGAGAAGCGCAGTTCACTCCGGACAGGGATCGTCACACAGAACGAGCTGTCAGCGCCGCAGGTAACGTGCAGCAGGGTGGGCACCATGCCAATGGACTATGGGGGACATTTTATGAAAGCATTAACCCATTTTTTTATTTCATATAATCGTCGCAAAAAAAAAAGTCGCGCCTACGCAATTTTCTGTGCGACAATCACCCCTAAGATCGAGAAAAGCAAGAAAATTAAGATAAGAGATTTATCAAATGTGACTGTCGCTAAAACGTCGCCAGAGACGAAAACTTTGCTTAAATTTACTAAAACGCCTTACGTCCTATATAATGAATTGTCCTCTTTTATTAATGGTATTTTTAGTTTTTAAATTTTTGATGAAATTGTGTTTTAACTACGTTATTCATTTTTAATGCTTACTTTGCACGGTCTGTGAATTTTTTTAAATTTTATTTTATTATTTTTTTGGCTTTTTTTCTTTTGACACCGATTGCCACAAATCAACCTCTTCTACTCAAGCATTATAATTCCAATCTTTGCTTGTCAAAACGTAATTTAAAGGGGTACTCCGGTGGAAAACTTTTTTTTTTTTTTTTTTTAACCAACTGGTGCCAGAAAGTTAAAACAGATTTGTAAATTACTTCTATAAAAAATAAATCTTAATCCTTCCAGTACTTATCAGCTGCTGAATACTACAGAGGAAATTCTTTTCTTTTTGGAACACAGAGCTCTCTGCTGACATCATGACCACAGCGCTCTCTGCTGACATCTCTGTCCATTTTAGGAACGGTCCAGAGCAGCATACGTTTGCTATGGGGGATTTTCTCCTGCTCTGGACAGTTCCTAAAAGGGACAGAGATGTCAGCAGAGAGCACTGTGGTCATGATGTCAGCAGAGAGCTCTGTGTTCCAAAAGGAAAATAATTTCCTCTGTAGTATTCAGCAGCTAATAAGTACTGGAAGGATTAAGATTTTTTAATAGAAGTAATTTACAAATCTGTTTAACTTTCTGGAACCAGTTGATATATAAAAAAATTTTTTTTTCCTGGAAGACCCCTTTAAATCATTTGAATGTCGCTCTGCTACATCTGCCTTGTACAGCTCCACGGAATGGAGACCACTGTTGGAGAGCACTGACATTATTGCTACTGTTGCAAAACTACAACTCCCAGCATATCCGGGCAGCCGACGGGAGTTGTAGTTTAGCAAGATCTGGAGGTCTACAGTTTGGAGACCAGTGGTGTAGAGTATCAGCATTATTGCTGCTTTGTGAAACTATAACTCCCAGCATGCCCAGACAGCCAACGGCTGTCTGGGCATGCTGGGAGTTGTAGTTTAACAACAGTATCAATTAAGTTACTAATCTACACCAGTAGTGGCTAAACTGTGGAGTCCCAGCTGTTACAAAACTACAACTCCCAGCATGCCCAGACAGCCAACGGCTGTCCCGACATGCTGGGAGTTGTAGTTTTGCAACGGTATTATTAATATCAGTACTGTACACCAGTAGACTCCAAATTGTGGACCTCTAGATCTTGCAAAACTACAACTCCTACTCCTACAACTGTCTGGGCATGCTGGGAGTTGTAGTTTTGCTAGATCTAGAGGTCCACAATTTGGAATCTACTGGTGTACTGTACTGATATTTTTAATACCGTTGCAAAACTACAACTCCCAGGATGCCCAGACAGCCAACGGCTAGGAGTTGTAGTTTTGCAAGATCTAGAGGTCCACAATTTGGAGTCTACTGGTGTACTGTACTGATATTATTAATACCGTTGCAAAACTACAACTCCCAGCATGCCCAGACAGCCGTTGGCTGTCTGGGCATGCTGGGAGTTGTAGTCTTGCAACAGCTGGGACTCCACAGTTTAGACACTACTGGTGTAGATTAGTAACGTCATTAATACTGTTGTTAAACTACAACTCCCAGCATGTCAGGACAGCCGGCGGCTGTCTTGGCAAGCTGGGAGTTGTAGTTTTGCGACAGCTGGAGGTGCACAGTTTGGAGACCACTGGCCTAGCTGTAGACTGTGGCATCTAGGGGGTTAAAAGGCTGACATCAGAGTTATCGCTCATCCAGGTTGCTGCCGTAATAATGTATGTATTCAGATCAGCACCATCTGCAGGGTAGCTTAAAGGGGTACTCCACTGGAAAAAACATTTTTTTAAATCAACTGGTGACAGAGAGTTAAACAGATTTATAAATTACATCTATATAAAAAAAATCTTTATCCTTCCAGTACTTATCAGATGCTGTATGATGCACAGGAAGTTATTTTCTTTTTGAATTTGCTTTGTCTGACCACAGTGCTCTCTGCTGACACCTCTGTCCAGGTCTGGAACTGTCCAGAGCAGGATAGGTTTGCTATGGGGATTTGCTCCTACTCTGGACAGTTCCTAAAATGGACAGAGGTGTCAGCAGAGAGCACTGTGGTCAGGCAGAAAGGAAATTCAAAAAGAAAAGAACTTCCTGTGGATCATAACAGCAGCTGATAAGTACTGGAAGGGTTAAGATTTTTTTTTTTTTTTATAGAAGTGATTTACAAGTCTGTTTAACTTTCTGGCACCAGTTAACTTAATTTTTTTTTCCAGTGGAGTACCCCTTTAAAAGGTATTAGAAAAACATGGCTGCTTTCCTCCATGAAGCAGCGCCACATCTGTGCACAGGTTGTGTCTGGTACTGCAGTTCGATTCCATAAAAAAAAAAATAAGGCTGAACTGCAGTACCGCACGCAACCTATAGACAGATGTGGCGCTGTTTTGTAGTAAGAAAGCAGTCATGTTTTTCTTGGTGGAAATGGAGAAGATAGATTCTTTCTATAGGATACTGCATGTCGTGACTGTATGTCTTCATCTCATAGAATGGATGCAGAACGGGGTAAGGAAAGTGAAGTCCTTCAGGTCACCGACAATGACAATAGGGACCAAGAGAGACCGAGGAGACCATGTGACGGGACTTGTCACGCCAAGGAGATCCTACAGAGCCTAAATAGAGACCGAGAGTGCGGCCTCTTCACAGACGTCATCCTCCAAGTGGATAGTCGCAGATTCTTCTGCCACAAAGTCATTCTGTCCTCCAAAAGTTCTTACTTTAGAGCCATGTTTACCCTCTGCTTTAAGGAGAGCTCTGACCACGTGGTGAGCCTTGAGAAGATCTCCGCTCCAGTTATGGGCCTGATCCTGGACTTCGTGTACGAGGGAAGGATCTTCATCAAAGAAGACAACGTGGAGGACATCTTACAGGCCTCAGATCTCCTCCACATCTGCAGTCTTCGAGACGAGTGCGTGAAGTTTCTGGACGGCCAACTGGACCCGTCCAACTGTGTGGGCATCATGAAGTTTGCCGACATGTTCTCCATCACCTCCTTGTCTGAGAAAAGTAAGAAGCTGATGCTGGAAGGCTTCGAGGAAGTCTCCTGCCATGAGGAGTTCTTGGAGTTGACTAAAGAGGAACTGACGGAGTATTTGTCCAATGATGATCTGGTGGTGAGCAAAGAAGAGATTGTGTATGAAGCCGTCATGAGGTGGGTGAAGGAGAAGAAGACCAAAGGAAGAGAAGCCCTGAAGGACCTTCTGGAGCATGTCAGGTTACCATTGATGGATCCGGCTTATTTTCTGGAGAAAGTGGAAATGGACAAGACCATC
Organism: Hyla sarda; assembly: GCF_029499605.1. Classification (NCBI taxonomy): domain Eukaryota; kingdom Metazoa; phylum Chordata; class Amphibia; order Anura; family Hylidae; genus Hyla; species Hyla sarda. Next base: position 14,426,285 of record NC_079190.1, on the reverse strand, counting down.
CAAGAATGTCCCGAGTGTTTCCCGCTCCTTCACGAGGCTCGGATTTATCACATTCTTGGAGACCCCGTGACATCTCGAAGAGTGAGACCAAGAAGGTAATGATCATTGATCATATACAGTAGGTGGGATTCATGGTTCTTATGGATTCCCTGTAGAATGTAGTTATGGTTTGTCTTTAGCCTTTTAACCCCTTAAAGACACTGGGTGTACATTCATGCCCTGCACCTGCAAGGGGAATTTGAAGCAAGCTGAAATAGAAGGCCCCAGTAGGTAGCGAATCCCCCCCCCCCCTATTAGGTAGAAGCCCCCAATAGGTAGGTAGGGAGGGAATCTACCCTATTTGGTAGAAGCCCCAGTAGTTAGGAACATAGGGAATCCCCCTATTAGGTAGAAGCCTCCAGTAGAGAGGTAGGGAATTTCCTGAAACATGTAGAAGCCCCAGTAGGTAGGGGATCCACCCTATTAAGTAGAAGCCCCCAATAGATAGGTACACTAGGTAGTGAATCTACCCTATTAGGTAGAAGCCACTAGTAGGTAGAACCCCCCCCCCCTATTTGGTAGAAACCCCCCAGTAGGTAGGAAATCTACCCTATTAGGTAGAAGCCACCAGTAGGGAGAAAATCCCCACTATTAGGTAGAAGACCTCAGTAAATAGGTAGGGCATCAACCCTATTAGGTAGAAGCCCCTGGTAGATTGGTACAGTTGGTAGGGAATCTCCCCTATTTGATAGAAGCCCACAGTAGGTAGGTAGGGAGGGAATCTACCCTATTTGGTAGAAGCCCCAGTAGTTAGGAACATAGGGAATCCCCCTATTAGGTAGAAGCCCCCAGAAGATAGGTAGGGAATTTCCTGAAGCATGTAAAAGCCCCAGTAGGTAGGAGATCCACCCTATTAGGTAAAAGCCCCCAATAGGTAGGTACACTAGGTAGGGAATTTATCCTATTAGGTAGAAGCCACTAGTAGGTAGAACCCCCCCCCCCCCCCCCCCATTTGGTAGAAACCCTCAGTAGGTAGGAAATCTACCCTATTAGGTAGAAGCCACCAGTAGGGAGAAAATCCCCACTATTAGGTAGAAGACCTCAGTAAATAGGTAGGGCATCAACCCTATTAGGTGGAAGCCCCCGGTAGATTGGTACAGTAGGTAGGGAATCTCCCCTATTTGATAGAAGCCCACAGTAGGTAGGTAGGGAGGGAATCTACACTATTTGGTAGAAGCCCCAGTAGTTAGGAACATAGGGAATCCCCCTATTAGGTAGAAGCCCCCAGAAGATAGGTAGGGAATTTCCTGAAGCATGTAAAAGCCCCAGTAGGTAGGGAATCTCCCCTATTTGATAGAAGCCCACAGTAGGTAGGTAGGGAGGGAATCTACCCATATTTGGTAGAAGCCCCAGTAGTTAGGAACATAGGGAATCCCCCTATTAGGTAGAAGCCCCCAGAAGATAGGTAGGGAATTTCCTGAAGCATGTAAAAGCCCCAGTAGGTAGGGAATCCACCCTTTTAGGTAGAAGCCCCCAAAAAAGATAGGTACAGTAGGTAGGGAATCTACCCGATTAGGTAGAAGCCACAAGTAGGTAGAAAATCCCCCCTATTTAGTAGAAGCCCCCAGTAAATTGGTAGGGCGTCAACCCTATTAGGTAGAAGCCCCTGGTAGATAGGTACAGTAGATAGGGAATCTCCCCTATTCGATAGAAGCCTCCGGTAGATAGGTAGGGAGTTTTTCCTATCAGGTAGAAGCCCCCAGTAGGTAGGTAGGGATGGAATCTACCCTATTAGGTAGAAGACACCAGTAGGTAGGAAATCCCCCCCCCCCCCTATTAGGTAGAAGACACCAGTAGATAGAAAATCCCCTCTTTTAGGTAGAAGCCCCCAGTAGGTCGGTAGGTAGGGGGAGGGAATCTATCCTATTTGGTAGAAGCCCCAGTAGTTAGGAACATAGGGAATCCCCTTATTAGGTAGAAGCCCCCAGTAGATAGGTAGGACATTTCTTGAAGCATGTAGAAGCCCCAGTAGGTATGGTATCCATCCTATTAGGTTGAAGCCCCCAAAAAGATAGGTACAGTAGGTAGGGAATCTACCAGATTCGGTAGAAGCCTCCAGTAGATAGGTAGTGAATTTTCCCTATCAGGTAGAAGCCCCCAATAGGTAGGAAATCCCCTGTATTACGTATTAGCCCCAGTTGGTAGGATAAGGAATCCTCCTATTAGGTTGAAGCCCCCAGTAGGTAGTTAGGTAAGGAATCCCCCACCCAGTAGTTAGGCAGACCAAAAAAAGTTTGTGCCCCTCTATATATATTGGTCTCACATGTATATCCTGTGACGTCGTTCCAGGTTTATGGAAGTGTCGGAGCTCATTGTTGTTATTGGCGGCAGTGATCAGAAGGGAATCCTAAAGTTACCGTACATAGACAGCTACGACCCCCGGACGGGGCAGTGGACGTCGCTCTCTATGTTTCCTGGGTACACGAAATCTGAGACCGCCACGTGTGCCCTGAAGAATAACATCTACGTCTCCGGTGAGAAGTTGGAGAAGATCAAGTGTTGGCTGGACCCACCGATTTTCATGGGACCAGCCAACCATCTCCCAACCAGCGTCCTTCCAGCTGTTGCAAAACTACAACTCCCAGCATGCCCGGACAGCCTTTGGCTGTCCGTGCATGCTGGGAGTTGTAGTTTTGGAACAGCTGGAGGCATCCTGGTTGGGAAACCCTAACATTTATGGGATATTCCAAACTGTCTCCAGAATATAGGGGTCCTCCGACCTCTGGTCAGACTGTGCCGGTGGTTGGGCTTTAGGGGTCTCATTATTTTATTGCCTCTTCTAGGGGGTCATATAAACAGCCGCCACGTCTGGATGCTCAACGCGCAGGTTAACAGCTGGGTAAAGATGGCGTCACTGAACACGAACCGCAGGGGGCACGGCATGGCCGCCTTAAAGGGACAGGTACGCATATGGGGGAAGATTTATCAAAACCTGTGCAGAGGAAGAGTGGTGCAGTTGCCCATAGCAACCAATCAGGTCGCTTCTTTCATTTTTTAAAGAGGCCTATGGAAAATGAAAGGAGTGATCTGATTGGTTGCTATGGGCAACTGCACCTCTCTGGTTGCTATGGGCAACTGCACCACTCTGATTGCTTGTCGTATGTGTGACCTGACAACACCCCCTTCTGATTCACATTCTGTATGCTGTGGTGTGTTATTGGACAAGCAGTTTCCACGCGTTTCATATGTTCTATTCCCCTGGTTGTTTACCATAGATTTACGCTGTCGGTGGATTTGACGGTCAGAAGAGATTGTCTACGGTGGAGCGGTACAACTCCTTCACCAACACTTGGACCCCGGTGACCTCCATGTTGGCAGCTGTAAGTTCCGCTGCGGTGGTCTCCTGTGCGAACAAGCTGTATGTCATTGGCGGGGCCCTAGAGGATTATGGGAAGACAGATAAGGTAAGGTAGCAGATATGTTGATAGGTTTTATTTTTTTTTTGCCGATATCATGCACACTCACCATCATCATTTGTCCTACAGCACCGACTGATTTATTTCAGTGGTATCCATGCGTTTCATTACTGTAACTGGGTCATGTGATCGCCAGGCTGACCCACGGGAAAATCACAGTGTTCAATGTGTCAGAGGAAGTGGTCAGTCCTGGGTCAGCTGACGTCCTGTCCAAGCTCATCACCATTCAAATCCCCTCCAGCTAGTTTCCAGACCCCTCCCCTCCAGCTCTGTATACTGTAGCTGCTATCTCTATGAAATCAGGATATACAGTACTTACACCCCTCCCCTCCAGCTCTATCTGTATACTGCTGCTGCTATCTCTATGGGATCAGGATATATAGGTGTTATAAACCTCCCCGCTAGCTCTATCTGTATACTGCTGCTATCTCTATGGGATCAGGATATATAGTAGTTACACCCCTCCCCCCCCCCGGCTCTATCTGTATACTGCTGCTGCTATCTCTATGGGATCAGGATATATAGGTGTTATACACCTCCCCTCCAGCTCTATCTGTATACTGCTGCTATCTCTATGCCATCAGAATATATAGTAGTTATACACCTCTCCTCCAGCTCTATCTGTACACTGCTGCTATCTCTATGGGATCAGGGCATATAGTAGTTATACACCTTCCGTCCAGCTTTATCTGTATACTGCTGCTATCTCTATGGGATCAGAATATATAGTAGTTATACACCTCCCCTCTAGCTCTATCTGTATACTACTACTGCTATCTCTATGGGATCAGAATATATAGAAGTTATACACCTCCCCTCCAGCTCTATCTGTATACTGCTGCTATCTCTATGGGATCAGAATATATAGAAGTTATACACCTCCCCTCCAGCTCTATCTGTATACTGCTGCTATCTCTATGGGATCAGAATATATAGTAGTTATACACCTCCCCTCCAGTTCTATCTGTATACTGCTGCTATCTCTATGGGATCAGAATATATAGAAGTTATACACCTCCCCTCCAGTTCTATCTGTATACTGCTGCTATCTCTATGGGATCAGAATATATAGAAGTTATACACCTCTCCTCCAGCTCTATCTGTATACTGCTGCTATCTCTATGAGATCAGAATATATAGAAGTTATACACCCCCCATCCAGCTCTATCTGTATACTGCTTCTGCTATCTCTATGGATTTGGATATATAGAAGTTATACACCTCCCCTCCAGCTCTATCTGTATACTGCTGCTATCTCTATGGGATCAGAATATATAGTAGTTATACACCTCCCATCCAGCTCTATCTGTATATTGCTGCTATCTCTATGGATTTGGATACATAGTAGTTATACACCTCCCCTCCAGCTCTATCTGTATACTGCTGCTATCTCTATGGGATCAGAATATATAGAAGTTATACACCTCCCCTCCAGCTCTATCTGTATATTGCTGCTGCTATCTCTATGGATTTGGATATATAGTAGTTATACACCTCCCCTCCAGCTCTATCTGTATACTGCTGTTATCTCTATGGGATCAGAATATATAGAAGTTATACACCTTCTGTCCAGCTCTATCTGTATACTGCTGCTGCTATCTCTATGGGATCAGAATATATAGAAGTTATACACCTCCCCTCCAGCTCTATCTGTATACTGCTGCTGCTATCTCTATGGGATCAGAATATATAGAAGTTATACACCTCCCCTCCAGCTCTATCTGTATACTGCTGCTATCTCTATGGGGTCAGAATATATAGAAGTTATACACCTTCCGTCCAGCTCTATCTGTATACTGCTACTATCTCTATGGGATCAGAATATATAGAAGTTATACACCTCTCCTCCAGCTCTATCTGTATACTGCTACTATCTCTATGGGATCAGAATATATAGAAGTTATACACCTCCCCTCCAGCTCTATCTATATACTGCTGCTATCTCTATGGGATCAGAATATATAGAAGTTATACACCTCCCCTCCAGCTCTATCTGTATACTGCTACTATCTCTATGGGATCAGAATATATAGAAGTTATACACCTCCCCTCCAGCTCTATCTGTATACTGCTGCTATCTCTATGGGATCAGAATATATAGAAGTTATACACCTCCCCTCCAGCTCTATCTGTATACTGCTGCTATTTCTATGGGATCAGAATATATAGAAGTTATACACCTCCCCTCCAGCTCTATCTGTATACTGCTGCTATCTCTATGGGATCAGAATATATAGAAGTTATACACCTCCCCTCCAGCTCTATCTGTATACTGCTGCTATCTCTATGGGATCAGAATATATAGAAGTTATACACCTCTCCTCCAGCTCTATCTGTATACTGCTGCTATCTCTATGGGATCAGAATATATAGAAGTTATACACCTCCCCTCCAGCTCTATCTATATACTGCTGCTATCTCTATGGGATCAGAATATATAGAAGTTATACACCTCCCCTCCAGCTCTATCTGTATACTGCTGCTATCTCTATGGGATCAGAATATATAGAAGTTATACACCTCTCCTCCAGCTCTATCTGTATACTGCTGCTATCTCTATGGGATCAGAATATATAGAAGTTATACACCTCCCCTCCAGCTCTATCTGTATACTGCTGCTATCTCTATGGGATCAGAATATATAGAAGTTATACACCTCTCCTCCAGCTCTATCTGTATACTGCTGCTATCTCTATGGAATCAGAATATATAGAAGTTATACACCTCCCCTCCAGCTCTATCTGTATACTGCTGCTATCTCTATGGGATCAGAATATATAGAAGTTATACACCTCTCCTCCAGCTCTATCTGTATACTGCTGCTATCTCTATGGGATCAGAATATATAGAAGTTATACACCTCCCCTCCAGCTCTATCTATATACTGCTGCTATCTCTATGGGATCAGAATATATAGAAGTTATACACCTCCCCTCCAGCTCTATCTGTATACTGCTGCTATCTCTATGGGATCAGAATATATAGAAGTTATACACCTCTCCTCCAGCTCTATCTGTATACTGCTGCTATCTCTATGGGATCAGAATATATAGAAGTTATACACCTCCCCTCCAGCTCTATCTGTATACTGCTGCTATCTCTATGGGATCAGAATATATAGTAGTTATACACCTCCCATCCAGCTCTATCTGTATATTGCTGCTATCTCTATGGATTTGGATATATAGTAGTTATACACCTCCCCTCCAGCTCTATCTGTATACTGCTGCTATCTCTATGGGATCAGAATATATAGAAGTTATACACCTCCCCTCCAGCTCTATCTGTATACTGCTGGTCTCATTCGGGCGCTCGGTTGTAGATCTTCTGGTTATTTTCGTTTTTCTGTAAATAGCGGCGAATGATGTAAGACAGCGGATTGTCCGATGTGTTGTGTTGCAACTAGTTAGTGATCTGATCTTTTCTAAGAATTGCGCAGGTCTGAATGGTAGATGCCTTCTCTATCTGTTATGATTAAAGTTCCCCCTTTCTTTTCTGATGTCAAGTCTATTCAGGGTCTTTGTAGAGCGGTGTTTTCCATACAGTGTGCCTCCAGCTGTTGCAAAACTACAACTTCCAGCATGCCTGGACAGCCGAAGGCTGTCCAGGCATGCTGGGAGTTGTAGTTTTGCAACAGCTGGAGGCACTCTGTTTGGGAAACATTGATGTAGGTTTTTATTTTAGGGCTTGTCCTTTTTCTATCAAATCCACTCCGGCTAGTTTCCAGACCCCTCCCCTCCAGCTCTGTATACTGCTGCTGCTATCTCTATGGGATTGGGATATATGTATAGATGGATAGAGGTCAATGGGGGAGATTTATCAAAACCTGTGCAGAGCAAAAGTTGCCCAGTTGCCTATAGCAACCAATCAGATCGCTACTTTCATTTTCCAGAGGCCTTGTTAAAAATGAAAGAAGCGATCTGATTGGTTGCTATGGGCAACTGGTCAACTTTTCCTCTGGACAGGTTTTGATAAATCTCCCAAATTTAATATTCTTTGATGTTTTCCCTCCAGGTTCAGTGTTACAATCCTGAGGAAGATAACTGGACGTACGCGTCTCCTGCCCCTTCCTGTACGGACGGCATCAGCGGGGTCGAAATCGAGGGGACTATTTATGTTGTCGGAGGGCTCATGAGCGCCATCTTCAGCTACCACCCAAGCAACGACACATGGCGGGAGGAGGCTTTATTACCAGGACCTTTGGTGAGAATCCACTTCTCCGCTTTAAAGGGGTACTCCGCTGAAAACATCTTAGCCCCTATCCAAAGTCCCCAGCAGCGGGACCCCCACTATCTACACTGCGGCACCCCTGCCATTCGGTGCACGGAGCGAACTCCGCTCCACGCCGGATGACTGGCGAACACAGCCACCACGCCCCCTCCATTCATGTTTATGGGAGGAGGCGTGATGGCTATGTAGTGCCTGGCCCGCCCCCTACCATAGACATGAATAGAGGGGGCGTGGCATGACGTCACAAATGCAGAAGCTCCCGGAGATCGCAGGGGTCCCCAGCGGCGGGACCCCCGCGATTAGACATCTTATCCCTTGGATAGAGAATAAGATGTTTTCAGCGGAGAACCCCTTTAAGGCAGTTTCTTTGGAAAACTACCACTGCAATTTTAGTCAGGACATGCTGGGAATTGTAGTTCTGCACCAGCTGGACACACGCAGGTTGGGAAACACAGCTCCAATGCCTCCGAATGATAGAAACTTTTGTGATGTCCCAGTACAGGATATCCATCTCACAGTCCTGTCAGGTTGAGTCCCCAGGGCTCACCTGCACTGCACCCCTATAATCTGTATAATTGTATATTATGTGTAAAGGACCTTTGATATGGTCACATGGTTATTAGTCACATGATAATAGTTGTCACATGTTTTGTTACCCAGAGAGCACCAGGTGACCAGATGACCTGCAGCTAGCCTATGGGCTCCTTGCTCAGCCCCCCTTAATAAGAGGGGGAGGTACTACAATCTCTCTCTTAGATCCTGAGGTCAAGTCCAGTCCAGACGTCTCAGATCCAGTGTCCAGCACATCTGGAGGCCTCAAGCCTAAATTACAGCCACAAGTCAGTAAGTCAAGTCATCTCTGTCTGCTGTCACTATCTTCAGTCAAGTCTATTATAGTCAGCGTGGCTGTCCTAAAGTCTGTCAAGTCACTGCAAGTCCCAGCAAGCTGCGAGGTCTTCTGTGTTACTGGTCACCTCTCTGGGATCCTGGATCCTGTCCCATCTGTCTACCTCAGTAAAGCTACCATTAACCCTGACCTGGCCTTGGACTCTTATTTGCCCTGCCTAACTAGGACTAGCGGTGTTACCGTTCAGGTGGTTCTCAGTTAAAACCACGCCCTGGCATCACGAACATTTAGGGGTTAACACCATCTGCCCCAGGGCTACAACATCTGCCTGTTTCTTTTACTGTTTTATATCTGCAGCTTCTATAGATCTTTGTGTCTCCAAGGGTTAAAGGCCTCGTTCACACTGTGGAATTTCAGGGTTTGTTCACACGTACGCAGATTTGATGCGCAGGATTTGATGCACAGGATTTTCTGCTGCAGATTTCAATGTACACTAAATGACTGAGCGCCGCTTCTAATCTGCAGTTACAAATCCTGTATGTGTGAACGCACCCTCAATGTGGTACAATGGGATTCAGTCGCACTTGCAGCAGAAACATCTGTGGCGGAGATTCCCTTCTCAGCCTTTGCAGGAAGAATTTGTGGAGTTGGGGTGTAATGCAGGTTAGATGCAGGGCAGATGTTATGGCCCAAGGGGCAGATGGTATTAACCCCTTCTTGTCGTGACGCCAGGGCGTGGTTTAACCTTAACCAGGTAATACCGCTGATCCTGGGTTAGGCAGGGGCAATAAAGACACCAACACCACATTAAGAATAAGGGAAGCTTTACTGAGGTAAGACAGGTGATATAGTCTTTGCAGTACAGCCAAATATCCCAGGGAGGTGACCAGTGACACGGGGGGACCTCGCAGGCTTGCTGGGACTTGTAGTTTGACTTTGGTGCAGGTCACGGTGACTACAAATGGACTTGACTTGACAGAGATGGTGACTGACAAGAAGATGACTTGATTTACTGATGACCGACTTGTGGCTGCAGGACTTTAGGCTTGAGGTCTCCAATGCTCTGGACACAGACACTGGGACGACTGCACTGGACCTCAGTATACAGCAGAAGAGACAGAAGAGAGAGATTGCAGCCCCTCCCCTGGTTATATAGGGGGGCTCTGCAAGGAGCCTATAGGTCACTTGGGGGGGGTCACCTGGTCACTGGAGCCCTCTGGGTAACAATCATGTGGTACAAACATTAAAGCAACAGTACACTAAATGAGGCAAACCTATATACATAATGGGGGTATGCTGCAGGGGATCACTGGGGACATGCAGGGACCCTGCCTGACAGGGCAGGAGGACAGTACGGGGCCACCTCATCTCGTACTGGGTCACCACAAATTGACATGTCAATTCTTTCTGCGAAATCCGCTGGGAAATGCCTTGCCGCATATGGAGACGGCATCTTTCTTTGCAGTCCTAGCACCAGCATGTTCTGTTGGTGCCTGCCGTCCGCAGAATATCCTGCGGAAACTGGTGGTGAGAAACATAATGGGGGAGATTTATCAAAACCTGTGTAAAGGAAAAATTGTCCAGTTGCCCATAGCAACCAATCAGATCGCTTTTTTCATTTTGCAGAGGCCTTGTTAAAAATGAAAGAAGCGATCTGATTTCTTCTGGAAAGGTTTTGATAAATCTTTCCCAATCTGCTTGCAGATTTTCTGCTTGATTTTACTGGGTAGCAAAATTCGATACAGAAAATCTGCAGCAAAATATGGAGCAAAATTTGCATGTGGGAACGTACCGTTAGGGCGCATTCACACTACGGAATATCCGAGCATCATTTATTTTAGAAATTACACTTGGAGCTTCTGTTGCAGCAGAATCCCCTTATTTTTCAGAGGAGTCTGCTGCACCATGCACACTGCTGAATTTCCAATGTGAAAAAAATTGCGCTGCCGAAATTCAAATTCCACGGTTAGCCAAAGAATGAACATGTGCATTCGTTTTGCGCATCTGTTCGGATATGCCGTATATGGTGGCGGTACATGTCTGAGCGGACCTAGCGCCAACTGAATCAGTTGGTGCCGCTATGCACGGAATGTCCGGAAAAACATAACGTACATAATGCGCTATAGGTTTTCCCCTAAGTGGATTTGCTAAAGATCTAAGTCAGTAGGTAGCAACATAATTTGCTAGGTGATTCTCCGATACGGAAATTCCGCTTGCATAAGTCTGCACCCTTAAAGGGGTACTACGCCCCTGGATATCTTATCCCCTATGTTCAGAATGCAGGGGTTCCGCCTGGAAATCGCAAGGGGGGCCCCAGCGGCCGGACCCCTGCAAACAGACCTCTTATCCCCTATGTATTGATGCATTTTTTGTTATTTCTTTTATCTTTTCTGATTTTTTTTCTTGTGTTACGTTGTCTTCCTTCAGGAACGTTGTGGTGCGGCGGTGTATAGAGGAAAGCTCTACATAATGGGAGGCAGGAGTGACAATGGAGAAGCCACCGACAAATGTTTAGTGTTTGATCCTAAAACCAAGACGGTATCTGAAGAGCGGCCATTGCTCCGATCCACCAGTCATCACGGCTGCGTCACCATCCTGCAGAAACTATGATCGGACATGGGACGTGAGCAACCAAAAGGCCCGGGGGGGGGGGGGGATGATGATGATGGGGGAGGGAAGAGACAAAGCAGAGGAGAACATGGTCAATCTGTTTTATGCAGAGCCGCCCTCTAAATCAGTGATTTCGAGACGATATTTCTTTAAATATTACAATTTTAGAACTTTATTGGCCCAAGGCCTAGGCTGCACCCCTGAGTGATTCAGATGACATCACTTCCTGTTAGGTTCAGTGTTGTCATGGAGACCTAATTCACTGAATGCAACAGTATCGGCATCCGGCCAGGCTTTATAATGTAAAGTATAGCAAAAGCTCACACTCAGGGGCACTCAGAGGCTAGGACCTGTGGTCGGTCCAAAAATATTTATATATTTTTTTTACATTTTCATTTTGCAATCTATATTTTATAATAGTCCTGGAATCCTGCAGTTTCTATTCTGGCCACTAGGTGTAAAACTAGGAAGAGACTTCCTGTTCTGAACAGATCATTTCCCAGTAATGAATTTCTTTTTATGAGTACAGTAAATGGTGACACCAGTATAAAGATAACACTAGATCCACAACTATTCACAGCAGAGATCAGCCTCCTTCTCCCTTTATATATATAACACTGGATCCACCACCATTCACAGCAGAGATCAGCCTCCCCTTCCCTGTATATAGATAACACTGGGTCCACCACCATTCACAGCAGAGATCAGAGTCCCCCTCCCTGTATATAGATAACACTGGCTCCACCACCATTCACAGCAGAGATCAGCCTCCCCTCATGAATATAGATAACACTGGATCCACTACCATTCACAGCAGTGATCAGCCTCACCCTCATGTATATAGATAATACTGGATCCACTACCATTCACAGCAGAGATCAGCCTCCCCCTCATGTATATAGATAACACTGGATCTACTACCATTCACAGCAGAGATCAGCCTCCCCCTCCATGTATATAGATAACACTGGATCCACCACCATTCACAGCAGAGATCAGCCTCCCCCTCATGAATATAGATAACATTGGATCCACTACCATTCACAGCAGAGATCAGCCTCCCCCTCCATGTATGTAGATAACACTGGATCCACCACTATTCACAGCAGTGATCAGCCTCCCCCTCATGTATATAGATAATACTGGATCCACTACCATTCACAGCAGAGATCAGCCTCCCCCTCATGTATATAGATAACACTGGATCTACTTCCATTCACAGCATAGATCAGCCTCCCCCTCCATGTATATAGATAACACTGGATCCACCACCATTCACAGCAGAGATCAGCCTCCCCCTCCCTGTAGAATGCATACCTCCCAACTTTTGCTAAGGGCAAAGAGGGACAAGCCACACCCCTAACAACACCCCTAACCACGCCCCAACCACGCCTGCAGCTGCAGAATGGGAATACCTCTTTAGGGTCTAGTCACATGTACAGTATCCTGGGCAGGAGGTGAAGCTGTATTTATTCATTTATTTATATTGAAATCTGTAGCAGAAAATCCTATTAATCAAATCTGCACAGAATACTGTACGTGTGAATAGACCATTATTAGCAATAAAGACCTCCTATACTGACAGCCTGACAACAACCCCCATCATTACACTACAGACAATATAAGAGATTACATACAGTTATATCAGGTGACTGACAACAACCCCCATCATTACCACTACAAACCATATAAGAGATTACATACAGTTATATCAGGTGACTGACAACAACCCCCATCATTACACTACAGACAATATAAGAGATTACATACAGTTATATCAGGTGACTGACAACAACCCCCATCATTACCTCTACAGACCATATAAGTGATTACATACAGTTATATCAGGTGACTGACAACAACCCCCATCATTACCACTACAGACCATATAAGTGATTACATACAGTTATATCAGGTGACTGACAACAACCCCCATCATTACCACTACAGACCATATAAGAGATTACATACAGTTATATCAGGTGACTGACAACAACCCCCATCATTACACTACAGACCATATAAGAGATTACATACAGTTATATCAGGTGACTGACAACAACCCCCATCATTACCACTACAGACCATATAAGAGATTACATACAGTTATATCAGGTGACTGACAACAACCCCCATCATTACCACTACAGAGCATATAAATGATTACATACAGTTATATCAGGTGACTGACAACAACCCCCATCATTACCACTACAGACCATATAAGAGATTACATACAGTTATATCAGGTGACTGACAACAACCCCCATCATTACCACTACAGACCATATAAGAGATTACATACAGTTATATCAGGTGACTGACAACAACCCCCATCATTACCACTACAGACCATATAAGAGATTACATACAGTTATATCAGGTGACTGACAACAACCCCCATCATTACCACTACAGACCATATAAGAGATTACATACAGTTATATCAGGTGACTGACAACAACCCCCATCATTACCACTACAGACCATATAAGAGATTACATACAGTTATATCAGGTGACTGACAACAACCCCCATCATTACACTACAGACAATATAAGAGATTACATACAGTTATATCAGGTGACTGACAACAACCCCCATCATTACCACTACAGACAATATAAGAGATTACATACAGGTATATCGGGTGACTGACAACAACCCCCATCATTACCACTACAGACCATATAAGTGATTACATACAGTTATATCAGGTGACTGACAACAACCCCTATCATTACCACTACAGACCATATAAGAGATTACATACAGTTATATCAGGTGACTGACAACAACCCCATCATTACCACTACAGAGCATATAAGTGATTACATACAGTTATATCAGGTGACTGACAACAACCCCCATCATTACCACTACAGACCATATAAGAGATTACATACAGGTATATCAGGTGACTGACAACAACCCCCATCATTACCACTACAGACCATATAAGAGATTACATACAGTTATATCAGGTGACTGACAACAACCCCCATCATTACACTACAGACCATATAAGAGATTACATACAGTTATATCAGGGGACTGACAACAACCCCCATCATTACCACTACAGACCATATAAGAGATTACATACAGTTATATCAGGTGACTGACAACAACCCCCATCATTACCACTACAGACCATATAAGTGATTACATACAGGTATATCAGGTGACTGACAACAACCCCCATCATTACCACTACAGACCATATAAGAGATTACATACAGTTATATCAGGTGACTGACAACAACCCCCATCATTACCACTACAGACCATATAAGAGATTACATACAGTTATATCAGGTGACTGACAACAACCCCCATCATTATCACTACAGAGCATATAAGTGATTACATACAGTTATATCAGGTGACTGACAACAACCCCCATCATTACCACTACAGACCATATAAGAGATTACATACAGTTATATCAGGTGACTGACAACAACCCCCATCATTACACTACAGACCATATAAGTGATTACATAGTTATATCAGGTGACTGACAACAACCCCCATCATTACCACTACAGACCATATAAGAGATTACATACAGTTATATCAGGTGACTGACAACAACCCCCATCATTACCACTACAGACCATATAAGTGATTACATAGTTATATCAGGTGACTGACAACAACCCCCATCATTACCACTACAGACCATATAAGAGATTACATACAGTTATATCAGGTGACTGACAACAACCCCCATCATTACCACAATAGGCCATATAAGAGATTACATACAGTTATATCAGGGGACTGACAACAACCCCCATCATTACCACTACAGACCATATAAGAGATTACATACAGGTATATTAGGTGACAACAACCCCCATCATTACCACTACAGACCATATAAGAGATTACATACAGGTATATCAGGTGACTGACAACAACCCCCATCATTACCACTACAGACCATATAAGAGATTACATACAGTTATATCAGGTGACTGACAACAACCCCCATCATTACCACTACAGACCATATAAGAGATTACATACAGTTATATCAGGGGACTGACAACAACCCCCATCATTACCACTACAGACCATATAAGAGATTACATACAGGTATATCAGGTGACTGACAACAACCCCCATCATTACCACTACAGACCATATAAGAGATTACATACAGTTATATCAGGTGACTGACAGCAACCCCCATCATTACCACTACAGACCATATAAGAGATTACATATAGTTATATCAGGTGACTGACAACAACCCCCATCATTACACTACAGACCATATAAGAGATTACATACAGTTATATCAGGTGACTGACAACAACCCCCATCATTACCACTACAGACCATATAAGAGATTACATACAGTTATATCAGGTGACTGACAACAACCCCCATCATTACCACTACAGAGCATATAAGTGATTACATACAGTTATATCAGGTGACTGACAACAACCCCCATCATTACCACTACAGACCATATAAGAGATTACATACAGTTATATCAGGTGACTGACAACAACCCCCATCATTACCACTACAGACCATATAAGAGATTACATACAGTTATATCAGGGGACTGACAACAACCCCCATCATTACCACTACAGACCATATAAGAGATTACATACAGGTATATCAGGTGACAACAACCCCCATCATTACCACTACAGAGCATATAAGTGATTACATACAGTTATATCAGGTGACTGACAACAACCCCCATCATTACCACTACAGACCATATAAGTGATTACATACAGTTATATCAGGTGACTGACAACAACCCCCATCATTACCACTACAGACCATATAAGAGATTACATACAGTTATATCAGGTGACTGACAACAACCCCCATCATTATCACTACAGACCATATAAGAGATTACATACAGGTATATCAGGTGACTGACAACAACCCCCATCATTACCACTACAGACCATATAAGAGATTACATACAGTTATATCAGGTGACTGACAACAACCCCCATCATTACCACTACAGACCATATAAGAGATTACATACAGGTATATCAGGTGAGCTTGGAAACCACTCCCTCCAGTTCCCACAGCTCAAAGAGAAAGGGCCCGTCAGGAGGCTGAATTAGCTGAGTTGATGGCACAACTAAAGGCCCGACACAGGGAACTGTATGCACCTAAACATGTTCATCTGACTTATGAAGAGCAAGTGCGCTATCAACAAAACACAAAAGAAATGGAAGCGCATTAGATCAGAATGTGGGACTACCCCCGAGAAGGGGAGAAGCCTTTGGAAAGACGCAGAGCCACTGTAACAAAGTTTGACAAGGTCAGAGGGTACGGGACACTTATGGATTGCCACACAGGGCAAACCCTCCTCGTAAACCGCCGAGCTGTACAGAGGCCTTACATTGAAAAGAGGTTTCACTCCTTGGAAGTGGGGGAGATTGCTGAATATATCCCTGTCCGGGGTCTTGTGGGGAATGGGCTGCGGCGGTGACCAGACCAGCAGCTCCAACTCAAATACCCTTCAAATACTTCCCTTCAACTGATTGGGAGTCCGATCCCTTCAAGCTGAGATCAACGTGGCCTGCTCCTCCTGCCTACGCTGAAGAGTCTGCAGAGAGAGATCTACGACAGCAGCAGCCACTTCTTTCTGAGTACAGTGAAGTGCCCAGGCCTGCCCACGACAAAGAGGTGAGGCCTAAACTTCGGGCTCCAACGACAGTACCTAGGCCCTCTCCCGACGAGGAGATTTGGCTTTCTTCACAGGTACCAACTAAAGTGCTGCGGCCCACTCCTGACATGGAGGTGGGGCTGAATCAACCGGCACCAACCATGATACCAGCTACCACAGCGGCCAGTAGTCCCCTGGTCAATTTGAATCCCTCAGTGTCTCACTCTACTATCACCAATGTGGTGTGGGAGAGTTATGTCAACTCCCTGCCAGCTCCTGATGTTGGAAGAGCTAGGGGGTCCAAAAGAGGAGTAGGAAGAATTCGGAGGAATGTCTTCTAAGGGACTGACATCTGCTAATTAGTTTTTTTTTTTGCTAACTTCTTTGTTTTTTCAGCAACAACTGTGTTCAAGAAAGTGTGCCTAGCAGGACTATGCTAAAACTGTTCCAAGTTTTGCAACGTAACCATTAAGCTTGTGCCTCACCCTTGGGTCAAGAGACTACTAGCCTGCAGAAGATTCGTAAGATTTGTGCCCGGCTGATTGTGGTAAGGCCGTGTTTATAAAGACTCCTAGTGTAGGTGGACTGCTGATCCTTACACGCCAGTTTCGTGTATATACCTCAAAAAGACTCCTAGTGTAGGTGGACTGCTGATCCTTACACTCCAGTTTTGTGTATATACCTCAAAAAGACTCCTAGTGTAGGTGGACTGCTGATCCTTACACGCCAGTTTCGTGTATATGTCTTATACCTCCATAGTAATGTAAGAGTTTCATGCTAAAATGTGCACTTATCAGGTGTATGCGCCTGAACCCTGTTGGAGTGTTTAATAAATATTTCTGCTTGTGTAAGAAAATGTAAGTAGTTGTTGTACACAGAGAAAAAAAAAATTCTGCCTTGTGTCTGTGTACATAAAAATGTAAATGGGTGTTGTACACGGAAAAATGTCTGCATAAATGCACGTGTACACAAAAGGTAAAATGTAAGTAATTCTTGTACACATGTATATACACTAGGAACATTTAAAAGGTGTTGTAGTAGTTGCTTAGAGGTGACTCCTCTGAGAGTAGCATTACTGTCACCCATCACTAGCACCTGTCACAGAGTAAACTGCCCTTAAGATACCAAGACTGATCTTCTAAATAGTATCTGTACACATAGTACATCACATAAATCACTTAAAGGGGTATTCCGCCCCTAGACATTTTATCCCCTATCCAAAGGATAGGAAATAAGATGTCAGATCGCCGCGGTCCCGCTGCGGCACCGCACTATCATTACAGCACAGAGCGAGTTCGCTCTGTGCGTAATGACGGGTGATACAGGGGACGGAGCCGCGTGACGTCATGGCTCCGCCCCTCGTGACATCACGGCCCGTCCCCTTAATGCAAGTCTATGGGAGGGGGCGTGACGACCGCCACGCCCCCTCCCATAGACTTGTATTGAAAGGGGCAGGCTGTGACATCACGAGGGGCGGAGCCGTGACGTAACGATGCTCCGTCCCCCTGTACCACCCATCATTACGTGCAGAGCAAACTCGCTCTGTGCTGTAATGAGAGCCGCGGTGCCGCAGCGGGGATCCCGGGGGTCCCCAGCAGCTGGACCGCGGCGATCTGACATCTTATCCCCTATCCTTTGGATAGGGGATAAAATGTCTAGGGGCGGAGTACCCCTTTAAGGAGTACTTATCTCATTCTAACTTAGTAGACAAAAATAAAATATATCTCACATTAAGAAAAAAAAAAAACCCTTTGAAGAGCCAATGGCTCTTCATCCTGCCAAACTTCCCATCAACATTTAACTGTAAATGCCTCAAAAGAGACATTTACAGTTCAAAGCGGGACATGTGGGGGCCCTTCCGGGATGGCGGGACATCATGTCCTGCCGGATCTGGGACGGTTGGGAGGTATTAAGAAATGACCTCTAAAAAGGTCTCCAATTCATCTGAATGGGACTGTTCCCTTCTATTGTTGTCTTCGGTCCATGGGTCCTGATAAAGCATAAGACTAAATGCTGTCAAAACCTCAGCTCAGGCAAGATGGCCGCCTCCGTAATAATGTACAAAAAGAAAAAAAATGTACAGAAGAAGGAAACAGATTTAAAAAAAATAAATGTTCCAGTATCTGGGTCTAAATAGTAAAAAAAAAAGATCTAGGCAAAACATTCCCTTTATGTGTCGGTGTCTTGCGGGCTGTCAAGTTTTTCACCAGAATTGGAAACTTCTCAGGAAAGATAAAAGAAAACAAGTCTGGGAAATGCTTTGCATACCTCAAGAGTTCCTCTACAAGTCTCTGCGGTTGAAAATGACATCTTTTTATTTATATATATATATATATATATATATATATATATATATATATATATTTTTTTTTTTCTTCTTATTTTGGAGGTGTTTATATATATATATATGTATGTATATATATATATATATATATATATATATATATATATATATACAGTATATATATATGTGTGTGTGTAAATAAATATATTTTTTCTGCTATAGTTACATTTGTTTAATATTGTTCTTCTTTTGCTATATTTTTTTTCTTTTAAATGATTTGTGGTAAGTATATCTCTTTTTCATGTCTTTATGTTTTTTTTATTTTTTTTTTACTGTAGTTTTGCCATTTATTTTTAATTTTTTTGCATGCACATATTTGTGTGTAATTCCTGGATGAGCCAAGAGCTAGCCTTTGACTGTCCGGGCATGCTGGGAGTTGTAGTTTTGCAACAGCTGGAGGCACCCTGAGATCTGTGTTTGTCTGCATGCTTGGTGTGCATTGTGCTTTACTGTCCACCCGCCTGACTCTACAGTAAATGCTTTTGGATCGAGCAGCTGCTGACCAATCTATGATTATAATTATAGGCACGCCTTGTAGGGTTGCCACCGGGCTGGTATTTTACCGTCACATCCGGTATTTTGGCCACCCTGACGGTATTTATCCCACCAATCCTCCAACTCCTGGAATGTTGCACCATATGCTATACCAGTGTTTCCCAACAAAAGCGCCTCCAGCTGTTGCAAAACTACAACTCCCGGCATGCCCGGACAGCCGTTGGCTGTCCGGGCATACTGGGAGTTGTAGTTTTGCGACAGCTGGAGACACCCCTGGTTGGGTAACACTTACCTATACTATATATTACTATATAGTCCAACGTGCTGGGAGTTGTAATTTTGCAACAGCTGGAGGCACCCCTGGTTGGGAAACGCAACCTATACTATGTATTACTATATAGTCCAACGTGCTGGGAGTTGTAGTTTTGCAACAGCTGGAGGCACCCCTGGTTGGGAAACACTAACCTATACTATGTATTACTATATAGTCCAACGTGCTGGGAGTTGTAGTTTTGCAACAGCTGGAGGCACCCCTGGTTGGGAAACACTGACCTATATACTATTATATAGTCCAACATGCCAGGAGTTGTAGTTTTGCAACAGCTGGAGGCACCCCTGGTTGGGAAACACTGACCTATACTATATACTACTGTATAGTCCAACGTGCTGGGAGTTGTAGTTTTGCAACAGCTGGAGGCACCCCTGATTGGGAAACACTGACATATACTATATATTACTATATAGTTCAACGTGCTGGGAGTTGTAGCTTTGCAACAGCTGGAGGCACCCCTGGTTGGGAAACACTGACCTATATACTATTATATAGTCCAACATGCCGGGAGTTGTAGTTTTGCAACAGCTGGAGGCACCCCTCGTTCGGAAACGCAACCCATACTATATACTACTATATAGTCCAATGTGCTGGGAGTTGTAGTTTTGCAACAGCTGGAGGCACCCCTGGTTCGGAAACACTAACCTATACTATATACTACTATATAGTCCAACATGCTGGGAGTTGTAGTTTTGCAACAGCAGGAGGCACCCCTGGTTGGGAAACACTGACCTATACTATATATTACTATATAGTCCAACGTGCTGGGAGTTGTAGTTTTGCAACAGCTGGAGGCACCCCTGGTTGGGAAACACTAATCTATACTATATACTACTATATAGTCCAACATGCTGGGAGTTGTAGTTTTCATTTGGGGCAGCTGCTGAGCCACAGGCTGTATCACAATACAAAATAAAACCAATACTGTATTATGCCCAGATTTTCTTACCTCCCACAGTGAGTTTCCATGCTAGGCTGAAAGTTGTTATGATGTGTAACTTGTATTTTCTGTAACTTTAAAATCTTTTATTTTTGATACAAAAGTTGTTAAAGAGTAAAAAAATTTTTCTGTATATAAGTCCCCCCCCCCCTTCCTGTGATTACCATGCCTGATGAAGCTGCCCATGTGCGGTGAAACGCGTTGCATTTTAATAAACCTTTAATACTCACCTGATGTGCCTGTTCCGAGTCAGTGCCGCATAAGACCCACCGCACCTTTATCACAGGCTGTATCAGGGCATGCTGGGAGTTGTAGATAGTAATTAACTGCAAATCCCAAATTTGCTTAAAAAAAATATTTAAAAAAAATATAAAAAAAAAATCACATGAAAACAAAATGGTACTGTTAACCTTTTGGGGACATAGGACGTTTGAGAACGTCCTCGGTCTAGAGTAGTTAAGGACTGAGGACGTTCTCAAACGTCCTACCAAAAACAGATGACTGCCGCGGCGCCTGGCAGTGATCTGAGGGGAAGGACTGCTGGAATCATTCCCTAACATCGGCGACAACCCCCATCATCCTAACTGATAGGAGCAAGGTGGCACCCTGACCGTTCTCTTGTGAATGGCCTATTGCAGGCCTCAGGCCGGGGTCAGGATTAACGTCCCCTGGTCTCTCCGCCCCTAGGCGGCGGGGACCGGAGGATCTCTGGAGGAGCAGCGGCGGCGGGGACCGGAGGAGCAGAGGACCTGGAGCGGCTGCGGATCGTTGGTGGGTAAGTGGACGTCGGCGGCGTTGTTAGTAGCAACAGTGAAGATCCGGTGATCTTCACTGTTGCTGCTAACAGTTTGAAAACTACAACTTCCAGCATGCCTAGGCAGCCTTTGGCTGTCTGGGCAGGCTGGGAGTTGTAGTTTTGCAACATCTGGAGGGCCTCAGTTTGAAGACCACTGTATAATGGTCTTCAATCTGTGCTCTTCCAGATGTTGCCAAACTACACATCTCAGCCTGCCCAGCCATGCTGGGAGTTGTAGTTCTCTAACATCTGGCCCTTCAGATGTTGCAGAACTACAACTCCCAGAATGTCTGGACAGTCTCAGCAGGCTGGGAGTTGTAGTTATGCAACATCTGGAAGAGCACAGATTGGAGACCATTATACCAGTGGTCTCAAAACTGTAGCCCTCCAGATGTTGCAAACCGAAACTCCAAGCATGCCCAGGCCTGCTGGGAGTTGTAGTTCGGCAACATCTGGCCTTTCAGATGTTGCCGAACTACAACTCCCAGCATGCCTGGGCAGTCTCAGCATGCTTGCAACATCTGGAGGGCTACAGTTTTGAGACCACTGTATAATGGTCTCCATTCTGTGCTCTTCCAGATGTTGCAAAACTACAACTCGCAACATGCCCTTCAGCTGTCTGGGCATGCTGGGAGTTGTAGTTTTGCAACAACTGGAGAGACACTGGTTGGGAAACATTGTCTGTTTCCTAACTCAGTGTTTCCCAACCCCTGTGCCTCCAGCTGTTGCAAAACTATAACTCCCAGCATGCACTGATAGTTCATACATGCTAAGAGTTGTAGTTTTGCAGCAGCTGGAGTTCCAACTACAACTCCCAGCAGTCTGATCATGCTGGGAGTTGTAGCTTTGCAACAGCTGGATGCACATTTTTTCAGGGCAACACCAGCATGTTAGTGTAAAAAATGTGATTTTTTTACACTAACATGCTGGTGTAGACCCACACGGAGGCACACGGGTTGGGAAACACTTAGTTAGGAAACAGACAATGTTTCCCAACCAGTGTCTCTCCAGTTGTTGAAAAACTACAACTCCCAAGATGCCCCTGCCTGTGTGACTGTACCCTAAAAACACTACACTACACTAACACAAAATAAAAAGTAAAAAACACTACACATACCCCTACACAGCCCCCCTCCCCAATAAAAATGAAAATGTCTGGTACGCCACTGTTTCCAAAACCTAGCCTCCAGCTGTAACAACTCCCAGTATTGTCGGACAGCCGTTGACTGTCCAAGCATGCTGGGAGTTTTGCAACAGCTGGAGGCACCCTGTTTGGGAATCACTGGTGTAGAATACCCCTATGTCCACCCCTATGCAAATCACTAATTTAGGCCTCAAATGCGCATGGCGCTCTCTCACTTTGGAGCCCTGTCGTATTTCAAGGCAACAGTTTAGGGTCACATATGGGGTATCGCCGTACTCGGGAGAAATTGCCTTACAAATTTTGGGGGACTTTTTCTCCTTTAACCCCTTATGAAAAGGTGAGGTTGGGGTCTACACCAGCATGTTAGTGTAAAAAAAAACAAAATTTTTACACTAACATGCTGGTGTTGCCCTATACTTTTCCTTTTTACAAGTGGTAAAAGGGAAAAAAGCCCCACAAAATTTGTAACGCAATTTCTCCCGAGTACGGAGATACCCCATATGTGGGCGCAAAGTGCTCTGGGGGCGCACAACAAGGCTCAGAAGGGAGAGTGCACCATGTACATTTGAGGTGATTTGCACAGGGGTGGCTGATTGTTACAGCGCTTCTGACAAAACAAAAAAAAAAAACACCCACATGTGACCCCATTTTGGAAACTACACCCCTCATGGAATGTAATAAGGGGTGCAGTGAGAATTTACACCCCACAGGTGTCTGACGGAGCTTTGGAAAAGTGATCTGTGAAAATGAAAAATGTAATTTTTCATTTGCACAGCCCACTGTTCCAAAGATCTGTCAAACACCAGTTGGGGGTAAATTCTCACTGTACCCCTGTAATGTTTCCCAAGGGGTCTAGTTTCCAAAATAGTATGCCATGTGTTTTTTTTTTTTTTTTTGCTGTCCTGGAACCATAGGGGCTTCCTAAATGCGACATGCCCCCCAAGCAAAATTTTCTCTCCAAAAGCCAAATCTGACGACCTCCAGACCAGTGGATAGTAGGGCGCTGAGGGACCAGGCAACAGTTGAAGTAATCAGCTTTATTCCCAACATGCAACGCGTTTTGCGCTAGTGCGCTTCATCAGGCATATGGACAGGGGGAACAGGAAGCAGTATATATACACACTCCAAGTCAATTAATTAACCCCTTGGTGTCAGAAAAAAATCATTCACCAAGGGAGTCACATGATGCACAACACACAGGGGGTGTTAACCCTTAAAAAGCCAGACACAAACAAAGATGTGTTCATGTGCAAAATACGTGTAGATCATATTGCACTCATATAAAGTGCATAATGCATGATAATAAATACTTGTAGAGGTATAAAATATATCTATAAAAAAATATATATCTATAAAAAAAATTAATAAATAAAATACAGAAATACAAAAATACAAAAAAGCAAAAATACTAAAACTAAAAATCAGCGAGTATTGTCAATGACTTCATTGAGTCCCTTTGGAAATAGGGTACATAATTTAAAAATCCAAAAGGACTCACGGTTAATAAGCCTTTGCAATCTATTCTGAACAGTGTCAGAAATGGTTTCCTCCAATATCATCAGTTTCAAGCAGGCTGCATTCTTATCATGAAACATAGCAAAATGGCGGCACACACTGTGCAGCATGAATCCGTTTTTTTATGTTGGATCGATGCTTGTTCATACGAGCCCGCACTGGCTGCACAGTGCGCCCGACATATTGGAGATGGCAATCACAAGTCAATAAATAGACTACAAAAGAACTCTCACAAGAAAAAGAACCATTGATGAAAAACCTCTCATTAGTAATGGCTGATTGTCAGCGCACAACATCTCGCAGCACAGGCAACGCGACTTGTTGCACCTTTGCATGCCACATATGGTGGCAGGTATGGGGGTGGTGGGCTTATGTCTTAGCCTACTGGGGGCTAGGAGATTACGGAGGTTTGGCGACCTTCTAAATGTGACCCCAGGGTGTTCAGGGACAATTTTACTCAAAATCGGGTCATCACGAATGATAGACCAGTGCCTCCTTAACCCCTTCCCGACCTATGGCATACCTGTACGTCATGAGTGGCAAGGTGTTCCCGACCCATGACATACAGGTACGTCATGGACATTACTGCCGCTACTCGCGGCATCCCGCAGCGCCCAGTAAAATGGTGGCTATCACTGATAGTCAGCCATCTTACCATGTGACCACGGGGGGTTTCATCCCCCCCTCCCCCCCCAGGCGTTGGCTGCTATCAGCTGGTCAAATCTGACTAGCTGATAGCAGCATTTCGCTATCAGAATACTTAGCAGCGCGGTGTGTGAGTCCTGATCACGGGGATCGGGACACACACCGCTCTACTAAGTGTCCCTGACCCGTCCCCCGGCGTCATTTACCCGGCCATGAGGTGTCCCGAGCGGTCCCGGCGTCCTCCAGGCGGTCCCGGCGGCGCTGCGTCCCGGAGGTGAGTTTCCGGCAGCAGTGCGGCATCTTCACTGGTAGCAGTGAGATCGCAGTAAAGCGATCTCACCGCTGCCTCTGAGAGTTCCAAAACTGCAACTCCCAGCATGCCCAGACACCCTTTGGCTTTCTGGGCATGCTGAGATTTGTAGTTTTGCAACATCTGGAGGTCCACAGTTTGGAGACCACTGTATAATGGTCTCCAATCTGTGCTTTTGCAGATGTTGCAAAACTACAAATCTCAGCATGCTCAGTCTGTCCAGGCATGCTGGGAGTTGTAGTTCTGTAACATCTGGAAGAGCACAGATTGGAGACCATTATACAGTGGTCTCCAAACTGTGGACCTCCAGATGTTGCAAAACTACAACTGCCAGCATACCAGACTGCCCAAGCATGCTGGAAGTTGTAGTTCGGCAACATCTGATCCTTCAGATATTGCCGAACTACAACTTCCAGCATGCCTGGGCAGTCTGGGCATGCTGGGAGTTGTAGTTTTGCAACAACTGGAGGCGCACTAGTTGGGAAACATTGTCCGTTTCCTACCTCAGTGCCTCCAGCTGTTGCAATTGTTGCAAAACTATAACTCCCACCATGCACTGACAGACCATGCATGCTGGGAGTTGTAGTTTTGCAACAGCTGGAGGCACACTGGTTTGGAAACACTAAGTTTGGTTGCAAAACACTTGAAAGTTTATTACTTAACTTAATGTTTCCAAACCAGTGTGCCTCCAGCTGTTGCAAAACTACAACTCCCAGCATGCACGGACAGCCAAAAGGCATGCTTGGAGTTTGCAACAGCTGGATGTTTGCCCCCCCCCCCCCCCAATGTGAATGTACAGGGTACACTCACATGGGCGGAGGTTTACAGTGAGTGCTGCAAGTTTGAGATGGCGCAAATTTTGCGCTGCAACTCAAACTCCCAGCAGCAAACTTGCTGTGAACCTCTGCCCATGTGACTGTACCCTAAAAACACTACACTACACTAACACTAACCTAAAATAAAAAGTAAAAAAAACAGTGGTCTGTGAAAATGGAAAATACTATTTTTCATTTGCACAGTCCACTGTTTCAAATATCTGTCAAACTCCAGTGGGGTGTAAATGCTCACTGCACCCCTTATTAAATTCCATGAGGGGTGTAGTTTCCAAAATGCGGTCACATGTGGGGGGTCCACTATTCTGGCACCATAGGGGCTTCCTAAATGGCACATGCCCCCCAAAAACCCTTTCAGAAAAACTCACTCTCCAAAATCCCATTGTCACTCCTTCCCTTCTGAGCCCTCTACTGCGCCCGCCGAACAATTTACATACGTATATGAGATATTTCCTTACTCGAGAGAAATTGGGTTACAAATTTTAGGGTGATTTCTCTCCTTTTACCCCTTGTAAAAATTCAAAAATTGGGTCTACAAGAACATGCGAGTGTAAAAAATGAAGATTTAGAATTTTCTCCTTCACTTTGCTGCTATTCCTGTGAAACACCTAAAGGGTTAAAACACTTACTGAATGTCATTTTCAATACTTTGAGGGGTGCAGTTTTTATAATGGGGTCATTTATGGGGTATTTATAATATGAAGACCCTTAAAATCCACTTCCAACCTGAACTGGTCCCTGAAAAAGTTCGATTTTGAAAATCTTGAGAAAAATTGGAAAATTGCTGCGGAACTTTGAAGCCCTCTGATGTCTTCCAAAAGTAAAAACTTGTAAATTTTTTGATGCAAACATAAAGTAGACATATTGTATATGTGAATCAATATGTAATTTATTTGGAATATCCATTTTCCTTACAAGCAGAGACTTTCAAAGTTAGAAAAATGCTAAATTTTCAAAATTTTCATGAAATTTTTTGATTTTTTACCAATAAAGGATACAAATATCAGTGAAATGTTACCAATAACATAAAGTAGAATATGTCACGAAAAAACTATCTCGGAATCAAAATGATAAGTAAAAGCATTCCAAAGTTATTAATGTTTAAAGTAACAGTGGTCAGATTTTCAAAAAATCCCAAGGTCCTGAAGGTGAAAATGGTCTGGGTCATGAAGGGGTTAAAATGTCTTTAACCTCTTAAGGACGCAGGGCGTATGGATACGCCCTGCATCCCGAGTCCTTAAGGACGCAGGGCGTATCCATACGCCCGTGGGAATTCCGGTCCCCACCGCTAGCCGGTTGGGGATCGGAGCCGGATGCCTGCTGAAATCGTTCAGCAGGCATCCCGGCATATCGCCCAGGGGGGTCATTATGCCCCCCCATGTCGGCGATGGCCGCAGATCACTGGACAATTCAGTCCAGCGATCTGCGGCGATTCCGGGTCAATCGGGTCTCCAGTGACCCGGTGACCCGGAATTACTGGCTGTTCGGGGCCGTCTCTGACTGCCCCGAACAGCCAGAGCCTGCAGGGGTGAGGTGGCACTGGTGCCACCTCACGATCGCCCTGATTCATCGGCCGGATTACCGGCCGACCAATCAGGGTGCCTGCTGCGGGTGTCACTCCCGCACCCGCTCCGCCCCTCTTCCGGAGGGCGTGAGCGGGTGCGGGAAGACGACCCCGGGTGCTGGGGACCCCGATCCCCGGCGTCAATGTTGGGATCGGGGCCCCAGGAGCGACGGCGGCGGCGAGGGACAGTCCTGTGATGAAGCAGCAGCAGGAGGTGAGTTACAGCCTCCTGCTGTTGCTTAGCAACAGCTCCCAGCATGCAAAAAGGGCATGCTGGGAGCTGTAGTTATGCAACAGCAGGAGGTAGACCACCACAACTCCCAGCATTCGCTTATGGGCATGCTGGGACTTATGGTTTTGCAACAGCTGCAGGTACATTTTTTCTATGGAAAAGTGTACCTTCAGCTGTTGTATAACTACAACTCCCAGCTTGCACAAACAGCTAAAGTGCATGCTGGGAGTTGTAGTGGTGCATCTGCTGGTTGCATAACTACAACTCCCAGCATGCCCGTTGGCTGTCGGTGACTGCTGAGAGTTGTAGTTTTGCAACAGCTGAAGGCACACTGGTTGTGAAACTCAGAGTTTTTTTTTTACCTAACTCAGTGTTTCACGACCGGTGTGCCTCCAGCTGTTGCAAACTACAACTCCCAGCAGTCACCTTACACCATGCACCGTACATGCTGGGAGTTGTAGTTTTGCAACAGCTGGAGGCACACTGGTTTTGAAACACTGAGTAAGGTCACAAATTCCGTGATACATAACCAGTGTGCCTATAGCTGTTGCAAAACTAAAACTCTCAGCATGTACAGTCTGTCAGCGCATGCTGGGAGTTGTAGTTTTGCAACAGCTGGATGTCCCCCTCCCCCCCCCCAATGTGAATGTACAGGGTACACTCACATGGGCGGAGGCTTACAGTAAGTATCGGGCTGCAAGTTTGAGCTGCAGCAAATTTTCTGCAACAGCTCAAACTGCCAGCGAGAAACTACTGTGAACCCCCGCCCGTGTGACTGTACCCTAAAAACACTACACTACACTAACACAAAAAATAAAATAAAAGTAAAAAAACACTACATATACACATACCCCTACACAGCCCCCCTCCCCTCCCCAATAAAAATTAAAGCGTCTGGTACGCCACTGTTTCCAAAACGGAGCCTTCAGCTGTTGCAAAACAACAACTCCCAGTATTGTCGGACAGCCGTTGACTGTCCAGGCATGCTGGGAGTTTTGCAACAGCTGGAGGCACCCTGTTTGGGAATCACTGGCGTAGAATACCCCTATGTCCACCCCTATGCAATCCCTAATTTAGGCCTCAAATGCGCATGGCGCTCTCACTTTGGAGCCCTGTCGTATTTCAAGGCAACAGTTAAGGGTCACATATGGGGTATCGCCGTACTCGGGAGAAATTGGGCTTCAAATTTTGGGGGGTATTTTCTGCTTTTACCCTTTTTAAAAATGTAAAGTTTTTGGGAAAAGAAGCATTTTCGGTAACATTTTTTTTATTTTTTTTACATATGCAATAGTTGTGAAACGCCTGTGGGGTATTAAGGTTCACTTAACACCTTGTTACATTCCCCGAGGGCTCTAGTTTCCAAAATGGTATGCCATGTGGGCTTTTTTTGCGGTCCTGGCACCATAGGGGCTTCCTAAATGCGGCATGCCCCCAGAGCAAAATTTGCTTTCAAAAAGCCAAATGTGACTCCTTCTCTTCTGAGACCTGTAGTGCGCCAGCAGAGAACTTTTCACCCCCATATGGGGTGTTTTCTGAATCGGGAGAAATTGGGCTTCAAATTTTGGGGGGTATTTTCTGCTTTAACCCTTTGTATAAATGTAAATTTTTGGGGAAACCAAGCATTTTAGGTACATTTTTTTATTTTTTTTTTACATATGCAAAAGTCGTGAAACACCTGTAGGGTATTAAGGTTCACTTTACCCCTTGTTACATTCCCTGAGGGGTCTAGTTTCCAAAATGGTATGCCATGTGTTTTTTTTTTGCTGTCCTGGCACCATAGGGGCTTCCTAAATGCGGCATGCCCCCAGAGCAAAATTTCCTTCAAAAAAGCCAAATGTGACTCCTTCTCTTCTGAGACCTGTAGTGCGCCAGCAGAGCACCTTTCACCCCCATATGGGGTGTTTTCTGAATCGGGAGAAATTGGGCTTCAAATTTTGGGGGGTATTTTCTGCTATTACCCTTTTTAAAAATGTAAAACTTTAGGGAAACCAAGCATTTTAGGTAAAAAAAAAATTTTTTTTTTTTTACATATGCAAAAGTCGTGAATCACCTGTGGGGTATTAAGGTTCACATTACCCCTTGTTACGTTCCCCGAGGGGTCTAGTTTCCAAAATGGTATGCCATGTGGGTTTTTTTTGCAGTTCTGGCACCATAGGGGCTTCCTAAATGTGACATGCCCCCCAAAAACCATTTGATGCTCCTTCCCTTCTGAGCCCTCTACTGCGCCCGCCGAACACTTTACATAGACATATGAGGTATGTGCTTACTCAAGAAAAATTGGGTTTCAAATACAAGTAAACATTTTCTCCTTTTTACCCCTTGCAAAAATTCAAAAATTGGGTCTACAAGAACATGCGAGTGTAAAAAATGAAGATTGTGAATTTCTCCTTCACTTTGCTGCTATTCCTGTGAAACACCTAAAGGGTTAAAACGCTGACTGAATGTCATTTTGAATACTTTGGGGGGTGCAGTTTTTATAATGGGGTCATTTATGGGGTATTTCTAATATGAAGACCCTTCAAATCCACTTCAAACCTGAACTGGTCCCTGAAAAAAAGCGAGTTTCAAAATTTTGTGAAAAATTTGAAAATTGCTGCGGAACTTTGAAGCCCTCTGGTGTCTTCCAAAAGTAAAAACTCATCAATTTTATGTTGCAAATATAAAGTAGACATATTGTATATGTGAATAAAAAAAAAAAATTATTTGGAATATCCATTTTCCTTACAAGCAGAGAGCTTCAAAGTTAGAAAAATGCAAAATTTTCAAATTTTTCATCAAATTTTGGGATTTTTCACCAAGAAAGGATGCAAGTTACCAAAAAATTTTACCACTACGTTAAAGTACAATATGTCACGAAAAAACAATCTCGGAATCAGAATGATAACTAAAAGCATTCCAGAGTTATTAATGTTTAAAGTGACAGTGGTCAGATTTGCAAAAAATGGCCGAGTCCTTAAGGTGAAAAAGGGCTCAGTCCTTAAGGGGTTAATATTACTAGGAGCACAATTAAAATTAGTAATAAAATTAAACTTAAAATCATGTTTGGATTTCATGTCCCTAGAACCAGTGTTCTCCCCCCCCCCCCCCCCCCAGAGTGGACACTAAGTCACTTTGTTTCAAATTTTTAACTCTGTTAAAAGCATTTGAAAGAAGGGGTGCTGGGTACCCCTTACTGACAAATCGTGATTTTAAGGTGCGTGCTTGTTTGACAAAATCAGAGTCTAAAGTGCAATTTTTGCATATACGCAAGTACTGACCATATGGTACATTTTTTAACCATTTTGGGTAGTGTGCGCTAGAAAAATCTAAAAAACTATTAACGTCTACGCTTTTAAAACATGTTTCAGTAAAAATCCCTCCATCAACGTCCCTCCTAATTAAAAGATCTAAAAACTCAATCTGAGTATTAGAAAAATGGGGGGTAAACTTGAGGCCCCAATTATTTTGGTTTAGATAAGAAACGAATTGATCTGCTAGTTCGGGGGACCCCAACCAAATAAAAAACAAGTCATCAATGTAACGCCTATAAAAGGCGATGCATTGGTTAAAACCGGGGGACTGTGCAATGTACTGGGACTCGAATCGCCCCATAAATAAATTGGCATAACTTGGGGCGAAACGAGTCCCCATTGCACAGCCCCTCGTCTGTCTATATAAAGTGCCATCAAAGGAAAACACGTTGTGCTCAAGAATAAAGTGCATGGCTACAATAAGAAAGGAGGACTGAACTTGACTAAAATGGGGATCTAAGTTGAAGAATTCCTCCATAGCCTGTAATCCCAACTCGATAGATATGTTAGAGTAAAGGGAACATCGAGAGTGAGAAAGGAAAAGTGTGAGGGATAGGAGGTACTTGTCAGGATTCGTCAGGCTGGAGGTGGATCCTCTGTGTCAGAGAGGGATTGGCGTGGACCGTACCAGTGGACCGGTTCTAAGTTGCTACTGTTATTCACCAGAGCCCGCCGCAAACCGGGATGGTCTTGCTGCGGCGGTAGCAACCAGGTCGTGTCCACCGGTAACGGCTCAACCTCTCTGACTGCTGAGAAGGCGAGGGACAGAAGGACTAGGCAGAGGCAAGGTCAGACGTAGCAGAAGGTCAAGGCAGGCGGCAAGGTTCGTAGTCAAGGGTAACGGCAGAAGGTCTGTTAACACTGGGAAGGCAATCACAGAAACGCTTTCACTAGGCACAAGGCAACAAGATCCGGCCAAGCAGGGAAGGGGAAGTGAGGTAATATAGGCCTGGAGCAGGTGAGCTAATTACACTGATTGGGCCAGGCACCAATTAGTGGTGCACTGGCCCTTTAAATCTTAGAGAGCTGGCGCGCGCGCGCCCTAGAGAGCGGAGCCGCGCGTGCCAGGAAGTGACAGCCAGGGAACGGGACAGGTAATGCGGATCGCATCCCCGCTGGCAGTGTCAGTGCAGCGCTCCCGGTCAGCGGGTCTGACCGGGGTGCTGCAGAGAGGAGAACGTCGCGAGCGTTCCGGGGAGGAGCAGGGACCCGGAGCGCTCGGCGTAACAGTAGTGCTCAATTCATAAATAAGTTGAGAAGAATCACGTAAATAAGAAGGGAGTTGTGAAACAAAATCCTGTAAAAATAAATCAATAAAATGTGAAAGGTTGCAAGTAATAGAACCCACCCCAGAAATAATAGGACGACCAGGAGGAGTGACTGTGCATTTGTGAAGCTTAGGTAAGTAGTAGAAAATAGGAAGAGAATAGTCCTTAATGTTCAAAAAATCATGTTCTTTTTTATTAAGTAATGATAAATCAAGAGCTTTCTGAATGAGTGATTTATACTGAATAAAGTGATCGGGTGACGGATCACAGGACAGCACTTCATAATATTCATTATCCGCTAAAATCCTCTTCGCTTCTAAAATATAGGCGGACCTATCTAAAATGGCAACCCCCCCCCCCTTTATCAGCGGGACGTACCACGATGGAGTGATTGTTCTGAATAGACTTAACAGCTTTGCGTTCATCAACAGATAGATTATCATGTGATTTAAAAGAAATAGTCTGAGATCTAAGGTTGCGAAAATCCCTAGCCATCATGGAAATTTTTTTCCCCAAATGGCTGCCTCTGTTGTGTAGCGGGTAGAAGGTGGACACTGGTCTGACATCAACATGTTTAAAATTATTGACCAAATTAAGAGTGGTGGCCACAGAGGGATCCATAGAACAATCAATACTGGAATTAACCAGGGATTGAATTGGGTCGTTGCCACTGGTAACCATCTCGGTGGTAGCAGCATCTATAGAGGGTCCGACATGGCCCGCCACAAAGGCAGGACAGCCAACCCGTTTATCCTGCAGAAAAAATGGCGACCTAACGTGAGCTTGCGGACAAATTTATTCAAATCCAAAAATAATTGAAAATCATCGGGTAGGGAAGTAGGACAAAAAGAAAGTTCTCTACTGAGTAATTTAATTTCATTCTCACTCAATATATATGAGGAAAGGTTAAACAGTTTTATATCTTGTTCTTTTCGTGTTCTGATTTGGGGAGTGCTTCTCTTTCTCTTAGCACCTCCCCTGCACCCTCTAAATCTAATTTTCTTTTTAGGGGGTTGTTGTGGGGCATGGATGGATGGAAATATTGAGTTATGAGATGGGACGAGGAGTTCTGGAGTGACAGGGACTGGGGTGGGGGAGGGAGGGAGGTGTGATCCGAGGCAGGGGTGGATGGGTTAATGTAGTGGACACAGGCGCAGGTGGAATGCCTAAAAAAAACACTATCATCAAAAGAATCTACAGATACTGAATTATTTAAGACATTTTAAGGAGGCACTGGTCTATCATTCGTGATGACCCGATTTTGACTAAAATTGTCCCTGAACACCCTGGGGTCACATTTAGAAGGTCACCAAACCTCCGTAATCTCCTAGCCCCCAGTAGGCTAAGACATAAGCCCACCACCCCCATACCTGCCACCATATGTGGCATGCAAAGGTGCAACAAGTCGCGTTGCCTGTGCTGCGAGATGTTGTGCGCTGACAATCAGCCATTACTAATGAGAGGTTTTTCATCAATGGTTCTTTTTCTTGTGAGAGTTCTTTTGTAGTCTATTTATTGACTTGTGATTGCCATCTCCAATATGTCGGGCGCACAGTGCAGCCAGTGCGGGCTCGTATGAACAAGCATCGATCCAACATAAAAAACGGATTCATGCTGCACAGTGTGTCCCGCCATTTTGCTATGTTTCATGATAAGAATGCAGCCTGCTTGAAACTGATGATATTGGAGGAAACCATTTCTGACACTGTTCAGAATGGATTGCAAAGGCTTATTAACCGTGAGTCCTTTTGGATTTTTTTTATTATGTACCCTATTTCCAAATGGACTCAATGAAGTCATTGACAATACTCGCTGATTTTTAGTATAAGTATTTTTGTATTTTTGCTTTTTTGTATTTCTGTATTTTATTTATACATTTTTTTATAGATATTTTTTTTAGAGATATATTTTATACCTCTACGTGTATTTATTATCATGCATTATGCACTTAATATGATCTGCGCGTATTTTGCACATGAACACATCTTTGTTTGTGTCTGGCTTTTTAAGGGTTAACACCCCCTGTGTGTTGTGCATCATGTGACTCCCTTGGTGAATGATTTTTTCCTGACACCAAGGGGTTAATTATTTGACTTGGAGTGTGTATATATACTGTTTCCTGTTCCCCCTGTCCATATGCCTGATGAAGCGCACTAGCGCTAAACGCGTTGCATGTTGGGAATAAAGCTGATTACTTCAACTGTTGCCTGGTCCCTCAGCGCCCTACTATCCACTGGTCTGGAGGTCGTTGGTTTTTATTGCTTTTATTGTGGAGTGGCAGCAGAGGGATCTGCTTCATGCTATCATCCAAGTTGTGCTGGCATCTGCACAACTTACATTGGTAAGCGCTCTATCGCCATTAGCGTTTCCACATTTGTTATTTATTGCACCATGGAGCACTCCTCTTTGTCTTTTTTGTACTTCTCTTCTGAGCATTGTAGTTCGCCCGTAGTGCACTTCATCTCCACTTATGGGGTACTTCCATACTCAGAAGAGATGGGGTTAAAAATTGTGGTGGGTCTTTTCTGCTATTAACCCTTGCAAAAATGTGAAATTTGGGGGGAACCAAGACATTTTTATTTTTTTTACATATGCAAAAGTTGTAAAACACCTGTGGGGTATTAAGGCTCACTTTATTCCTTGTTACGTTCCTCAGGGGCATTAGTTTCCAAAAATAGTATGCCCTGTGGTTTTTTTTGCTGTCCTGGCACCACAGGGGCTTCCTAAATGTGACATGCCCCCCGAGCAAAATTTGCTCTCAAAAAGCCAAATATGACTCCTTCTCTTCTGAGCATTGTAGTTCGTCCGCAGTACACTTCAGGTCCACTCATGGGGTACCTCCATACTCAGAAGAGATGGGGTTACAAATTTTGGGGGTTATTTTCTACTATTAATCCTTGCAAAGATGTGAAATTTGGGAGAAAACCAATATTTTAGTGAAAATTTTTTTTTTTTTACATATGCAAAAGTCGTGAAACCCCTGTGGGTTATTAAGGCTCACTTTATTCCTTGTTACGTTCCTCAAGGGGTCTAGTTTCCAAAATGGTATGCCATGTGTTTTTTTTTGCTGTCCTGGCACCATAGGGGCTTCCTAAATGCGACATGCCCCCCAAAAACCATTTCAGAAAAACGTACTCTCCAAAATCCCCTTGTCGCTCCTTCCCTTCTGAGCCCTGTACTGCACCCGCTGAACAATTTACATAGACATATGAGGTATGTGCTTACTCGAGAGAAATTAGGCTACAAATACAATTAAAAATTTTCTCCTTTTACCCATTGTAAAAATTCAAAAATTAGGTCTATAAGAACATGAGAGTGTAAAAAATGGAGATTGTGAATTTCCTCCTTCACTTTGCTGCTATTCCTGTGAAACACCTAAAGGATTAAAACGCTGACTGAATGTCATTTTGAATACTTTGGGGGGTGCAGTTTTTATAATGGGGTCATTTATGGGGTATTTCTAATATGAAGACCCTTCAAATCCACTTCAAACCTGAACTGGTCTCTGAAAAATAGCGAGTTTGGAAATGTTGTGAACAATTGGAAAATTGCTGCTGAACTTTGAAGCCCTCTGGTGTCTTCCAAAAGTAAAAACTTGTCAATTTTATGATGCAAACATAAAGTTGACATATTGTATATGTGAATAAAAAAAATGTGTGTGGAATATCCATTTTCCTTACAAGCAGAGAGCTTCAAAGTTAGGAAAATGCAACATTTTCAAATTTTTCATCAAATTTGGGGTTTTTTCACCGAGAAAGGATGCAAGTTACCCCAAAATTTTACCACTGATGTTATCAGAATCATAAGTAAAAGCATTCCAGAGTTATTAATGTTTAACGATCAAACGATGAAGCTTTATTGAAGGTTCCGGTAATACAAGCACAGTATTGAAACATGGGTAAGAACAAGAGATCCGCAGACCTAACAGTAAACAAACCTTCCAGGTTTACATAGTCAGATAGCGATACAATATCTACGGAGCGGAGCCCCCGCATCAAATACGGAGAACATGGACTGACTCATAGCATTCAGGTGAGTGGATACATTACACGAACAAAACATACCCCTAGACCCCCCCCCCCGACAAACCCCAGTAAGCCTAAGTAAAGCGTAAAGGCATGGGACATGTTGGGACAGTATGAGGAGGCCAACCAGGGTTCCCACAGATTATTAAAGCCCTCCACCCGATCCTCCCGGTTAGCCAACAATTTTTCATTGAGCATGATAGCATTAATCCTATCTATCACCATAGAGAAGTGTAAGCCTGCTTTCTGCCACTGTGCTGCAATATGGATGCAGGACGCCATAAGAACATGTTGGGATAGCTTGAATGTGCGAAATACCATTTGGGAGGGTTTGTGGCTCAACAGGCAAAAAGCAGGGGTGCGTCGGATCCGGGCCTCTAATATGGAGGAGAGCAGGTCCAGGACCTGCGACCAGAACGATTTCACTACTGGACAGGTCCACCATGTATGGTGCATTGTACCCCTGGATGGACAACTCCTAAAACACAATGGTGAGATTAAAGGATAGATGGCATGTAGAAGCGCAGGGACTTTATACGTGCAGTGAAGTATTTTCAACGATGTCTCCATCAGGGACACCTGTCAACTACCCCTAGTTATAGCCGTTCAGCACTCTCTCCACTGCGATAGCGTTAGAGACATATTGGTATCCTTCTCCCACTCCAACATAAACTTCAACTTCGACTCAGCCAGGGGAGAGTAAAAGTGGGCATATAAGAGGGAGAGTAAGCCTGTTGCAGCAGGGGTGTACAACATATGCCTCTAAAATGAAGTGGGGGTGACGGGTGTGCGATGCGGGATACAGGAGTTATAGTAGGTTATTAATGTTTAAAGTGAAAGTGGTCAGATGTGCAAAAAACGCTCTGGTCCTTAGGGTCATAATGAGCTCGGTCCCCAAGGGGTTAAAAGGTACCTTTCATAAAAATAAAAAAACTTTAGATATATTATTGATTAATGTATGCAGAATAACTTTCCAATTGTAGGTTATTAAAAAATATAAAATTTTCCACTTTGAAAAAATAACCACTAGAGGTCTCCCTACCAGTCCTGGCTTTTGTTTTTTAATAGGTTTCAGACTCATGCTGGATTCCTAAATCTCAGACTGCAGCCGGGACACAGACAAGCTCAGCACTGCTCCCTGCCTGTCATTCAGACAGGTAGGAGCAAGCACTGTGCTCATAGCACAGCAGAGCATACTCCTGACTCTGCCTTACAGCATGCCCTCATTCATTTTACTATCTGAGCTCCGATCTTTCTTCTCTCTGCACATGCAGTTGTAAACAGACAGGAGAAGATTCAGAGCTACCAGCTGAGCTTGTCTGTGTTCCGGCTGCAGTCTGAGATTTAGGACTCAAGCATGAGTCTGAAATCTATAAAAAGGGCTTGTGGCCAGGACTGGTAGTGAGACCTCTAGTGGTCATTTTTTCAAAGTGGAAAATTAAATAGAAAGAAGCTTTTTTTTAAAATTAACATGAAATTGGAAAGTTATTCTGCATACATTAATCTATAATTTATCAAAAGTTTTTGGGATGAAAGGTACCCTTTAAAAAACTACAGATCGGGGCGCAAAAAAATTAGCCCTCATACAGCCCTGTATAAGGAGAAATAAGAAAGTTATAAGGGTCAGAATTGGACAAAATTTCCCCCGCATATGAGTATCCTGTGATGTCATGCATATATAATTAATTATGCAAATTAGCATGGCCGGAATTGTTTTGCAAGAAAGGTGGCAACCCTAACGCTTAGGCGTTGTGTCTCGAGGTCAATGTTATCTCCTTAGTGGAATATACACCAAGGCAGGCTCCATTCTATAGGATCTGGATTAGGGGCACGCTCTTAAAGGGAACCAATCATCAGATTTTACCCTATATAACGCTTGGCAAAGCGTTATATAGGGTCAAATATTTATTTTCACCATTCCCGGGGGACGCTCCTGCCCCCAGGGAAGGTGAAGATATGAAGTTATAAACTAGTTACCGCCGCCGCCGTAAGTAGTCCCCTGGGCGGGGCTCTTCTCACCTACTCCTGTTCTTTGGCCGGCAGCGATGCCCCCTCCGCTTGATTGATGGGCCGCGTCATCGCTCTGCTTTGTCTGTTCAGTGAGCGGAACAATGACACTGCCCATCAATCAAGCGGAGGGGGGCGTCGCTGACGGCCGAAGAACGGGAATAGGTGAGAAGAGCTCCCCGCCCAGGGGACTACTTACGGCGGAGGCGGTGACTAGTTTATAACTTCATATCTTCATATCTCAGTTTAGATGCACTTCTCCGCAGTCATCTCTTTACCATCACAGGCAGGATTGCCATGACAGGTAACTGCTGTTAACGGAACAGAGAATCAGCTCATTAATGTGTACAGAAAATATATTATTTTTAAAAAATAATATTTTTAGAAAAAAAACGAAACGTACATTTTAAGCCATAAGTGACCCAGACCACCATCGTGAGTACCCTTCATTACCTTAGGCCAAAGATACAAACCCCCTAAACCGCACTAGATGAGAGATACAGCGTCGGTGCTCGCCGCTCTGAACTCCCAGTGTGCATTGCTGTGTGTGGTAACCATTAGCACAGACTTCCTGAGCGCGGAGAGATTTTGCAGAAGTGGAATGTTTCCATGTTTCTATCTTACGCTGCGTTCATCTTGTCTTGGATAGAAATATAATTTTTTGCACACATGGGATGCACAGTCCGACACACTGTTCTGCAACTTCAGCTTTACATACTAATACAAGAAACAGCTGTGTCCGGGCCAGACAACCTGAGGAGAGGGGGGGGGGGGGGGGGTCTCCGGAGCACAAGGAGGCCTGAAGTATATATATATATATATATATATATATATATACTTAAAGAGGCACTGTCATTGTTAAAAACTTTTCATATATTGCAGGACTCATTATAATATGACATTTCACAATATACACCTGTTAAATTTTTTTTTAAATTTTCACCTGAAATTCAAGCTCAAAATAGCCACCACTAGGGGTCGCCTGTCTTTTAGCCAGACAGACTAGTCTAGATTTTACAGCATACTGGATACCGGCCGTTAAGCATACCGGTATCCAGTATAGGAGATTTCTATTGAGTGTATGCAAAACTACAGATAAAGGATGTGTGGACATGCTGGGAGCTGTAGTTTTACAACAGCTGGAGGCAACACTGCTCTAACACAGTAATTTATAAACATTGCAGCTTCAGTTGTTACTAAACTACAACTCTCAGCATGCTGAAATAGTCAAAGCTTTCTCGGACTCCTGAATGACAAAGAAGTTGATCAGACATTCAGGAGTCTGTGAAAGATGAATGACACACATAGTGACAGCTATGCTGATTAGCATCCAGCTTTACTAGGAGAAGATAAAACAGATAGAACATGTATTCATAAAAATGCTGTACTTTTATCTAAAAAATCCTTGCACTCATTTTATAAAGATCTATTCTTATATTTATACATTTTATCCTTTTATAATTTCACCATAATGTCTTCTGATTACTGCAGGCAATCTCCAAGCATCTTCCTCTGTGTAACATGACACAGCATAAAACCAGAGAGGAAAGGGTTACAGAGTAGAGAGTACTGATTGGCTGACTGCCCAGGCTTGCTCCTGTGAGGGAGACAGACTGACACGCCCCCTCCAGCCTGCACAATGAAAAAGTAACTCACCAGCAGATAAATGCTTATATCTCTGGATATATAGGTCTGAGACACATAAAAATTCTATGCACATGATCAGGATTGGGTCCTGAGTAACATATCACATAGTTCTTTTTTTGCACTATGACAGGTACGCTTTAATTCTTATTGAGGTTCCAATACATATAATAGAAGAGATGAGGCAACTTTGGTGTATACAGCTCCTAATATTTACATTCTATCTATCAGGGCCATTTGAAGGAATTTGGGGGCCCCAAGCAAAGTGGACATGGAGCCCCCCCCCCCCCTTGAGGTTCATGCACGTCACGCTCTAGGGCCGGCGTCAGGACCTAGTAATGCAGGACCTTGAATTCTGGGAGTGCGACATGAGTGAACGTCGATACGAGGACCCCACATTAGGTGCAGCAGTGTTCCCCCACATTAGGTGCAGCAGAGTTTCCCCCACATTAGGTGCAGCAGAGTTCCCCCCACATTAGGTGCAGCATAGTTCCCCCCACATTAGGCTGGCAGTGTTCCCCCACATTAGGCTGGCAGTGTTCCCTCACATTAGGCTGGCAGTGTTCCCTCACATTAGGCTGGCAGTGTTCCCTCACATTAGGCTGGCAGTGTTCCCTCACATTAGGCTGGCAGTGTTCCCTCACATTAGGCTGGCAGTGTTCCCCCACATTAGGCTGGCAGTGTTCCCCCACATTAGGCTGGCAGTGTTCCCTCACATTAGGCTGGCAGTGTTCCCCCACATTAGGCTTGCAGTGTTCCCCCACATTAGGCAGGCAGTGTTCCCCCCACATTAGGTTGGCAGTGTTCCCCCACATTAGGCTGGCAGTGTTCCCCCACATTAGGCTGGCAGTGTTCCCCCACATTAGGTTGGCAGTGTTCCCCCACATTAGGCTGGCAGTGTTCCCTCACATTAGGCTGGCAGTGTTCCCCCACATTAGGTTGGCAGTGTTCCCCCACATTAGGCTGGCAGTGTTCCCTCACATTAGGTTGGCAGTGTTCCCCCACATTAGGTTGGCAGTGTTCCCCCACATTAGGCTGGCAGTGTTCCCTCACATTAGGCTGGCAGTGTTCCCCCACATTAGGCTGGCAGTGTTCCCTCACATTAGGCTGGCAGTGTTCCCCCCACATTAGGTGCAGCATAGTTCCCCCACATTAGGTTGGCAGTGTTCCCCCACATTAGGCTGGCAGTGTTCCCTCACATTAGGCTGGCAGTGTTCCCCCACATTAGGTTGGCAGTGTTCCCCCACATTAGGCTGGCAGTGTTCCCTCACATTAGGTTGGCAGTGTTCCCCCACATTAGGTTGGCAGTGTTCCCCCACATTAGGCTGGCAGTGTTCCCTCACATTAGGCTGGCAGTGTTCCCCCACATTAGGCTGGCAGTGTTCCCTCACATTAGGCTGGCAGTGTTCCCCCACATTAGGCTGGCAGTGTTCCCTCACATTAGGCAGGCAGTGTTCCCCACAGACATACAGCCGCCAGCCATACACTGCCCCACTTCAGTGCTCCGACCA
This sequence comes from Hyla sarda, assembly GCF_029499605.1. Taxonomy (NCBI): domain Eukaryota; kingdom Metazoa; phylum Chordata; class Amphibia; order Anura; family Hylidae; genus Hyla; species Hyla sarda. The sequence goes on along the minus strand of NC_079190.1, from coordinate 14,384,584 downwards.
CCGCTCCTCCGGTCCGGCCATAGCATTAGTTCCTGGACAGGAGAAGCGGTGGTCGGAACACCGAAGATGACGTCCCGCCGGTCACTTACCAAGTTGACCAGCGCACGTCTTCCTCCTCCTCGATGCTCCGGTCTTCTGCGCCTCTGTTGCTATGGGCGCACGCACGGGACATCAGTGATGCCCCGGCGTGCCCCTGCGTTTTTAAACTTAACGCGGGGCCGCAGAGAGTTAATGGGGGCATCCCTGTGTCCCGAAAACATCTTTCGGGACACAGGAATGTCCTTAATAGTTATGGGGGGAATTGCCCCGTCGCAAATGGACTGGCAAGCACTGGCTCTGCACTGGGCCCCAAGCAATTGCTTGGTTTGCCTGTCCTGAAGCGACGGGCCTGCTATCTATCTATCTATCTATCTCATATCTATCTATAATGGCTGCATGGGCAGCTGAAACATCATCGCACCTTATTTGCATGATGGAATAAAGCTACTTGTTTGATTCTACTTGGAAGTGCTGCAACATTTTTCCAATCCTATATTACCCAGTCCTTGACCTGGACAGTTTAGTTGCTGGCACCCGCGCTCCTCCATTGGAAGTGATGCCCCGATTTTCTTTTGGGATTTTCTTTTGGTATCTGTCTGTCTGTCTATGTCAGTTTGTTTTGCAACCAGTGTGTCTCCAGCTGTTACAAAACTACTACTCCAAGCATGCCCAGCCTTTGGTTTTGCAGCTTGGAGTACAGTGGGGATCACAAGTTTGGGCACCCCAGGTAAAGTTTTGTATTAATGTGCATAAAGAAGCCAAGGAAAGATGGAAACATCTCCAAAAGGCATCAAATTACAGATTAGACATTCTTATAATATGTCAGCAAAAGTTAGATTTTATTTCCATCATTTACACTTTCAAAATAACAGAAAACAGAAAAATGGCGTCTGCATAAGTTTGGGCACCCTGCAGAATTTATAGCATGCACTGCCCCCTTTGCAAAGCTGAGACCTGCCAGTGTCATGGATTGTTCTCAATCATCATCTGGGAAGACCAGGTGATGTCAATCTCAAAGGTTTTAAATGCCCAGACTAATCTGACCTTGCCCCAACAATCAGCACCATGGGTTCTTCTAAGCAGTTGTCTAGAAATCTGAAGCTGAAAATAGTTGACGCTCACAAAGCTGGAGAAGGCTATAAGAAGATAGCAAAATTTTTTCAGATGTCAATATCCTCTGTTCGGTATGTAATTAAGATATGGCGGTCATCAGGAACAGTGGAAGTTAAAGCAAGATCTGGAAGACCAAGAAAAATATCAGACAGAACAGCTCGCAGGATTGTGAGAAAAACAATTCAAAACCCACGTTTGACTGTACAATCCCTCCAGAAAGATCTGGAAGACACTGGAGTTGTGGTACACTATTCCACTATAAAGAGATACTTGTACAAATATGGTCTTCATGGAAGAGTCATCAGAAGAAAACCTCTTCTACGTCCTCACCACAAAAATCAGCGTTTGAACTTTGCAAATGAACATATAGACAAGCCTGATGCATTTTAGAAACCAGTTCTGTGGACTGATGAGGTTAAAATTGAACTTTTGGGCCAGAATGAGCAAAGGTACGTTTGAAGAAGGGGAACAGAATTTAATGAAAAGAACCTCTGTCCAACTGTTAAGCATGGGGGTGGATCAATCATGCTATCAATTCTGCAGGGTGCCCAAACTTTTGCAGATGCCATTTTTCTGTTTTCTGTTATTTTGAAAGTGTAAATGATGAAAATAAAATCTAACTTTTGTTGACATATTATAAGAATGTCTAATCTGTAATTTGATGCCTTTTGGAGATTTTTTCCATCTTTCCTTGGCTTCTTTATGCACATTAATACAAATTTTTACATGGGGTGCCAAAACTTTTGATTCCCACTGTAGTATTCCTTAAACCAGTGGTTCTGAACCTGGGGTACAAGTACCCCCAGGGGTACTTAGCAGTTCTCCAGGGGGTACTTGAAAAAAAAAAAAAAAGTAATGGCAGCCACAGCCACTGGTTACTGGTCTGGATCACTGTGAAAGAAATGGTCGGCTGACGTCACAGTAGCGAGGAGCAGGAGGACAGCAAAGGGGAAGCGTGGGCACTCGGTGCTGTGGGCAGTAACTACCATCAGCTTTGTTGCTCCACTGTCCCTGAAGACCCGGGACCTACTGCTATGAGCCATAACAATAGGTCCCCAGACCAGAGGAGCAACAAAGCAGAACAATATGGCGGCCTACAACTATATATGGGGGCAGTATGGTGGCCTACAACTATATATGGGGGCAGTATGGTGGCCTACAACTATATATGGGGGAAGTTTGGGGCCTACAACTATATATGGGGGCAGTTTGGGGGCCTACAACTATATATGGGGGCAGTTTGGGGGCCTACAGCTATATTTGAGGACACAGAGGGGGCCTAACAACTATTGTATTGTACTGAAGAAAGGAGCCTAAAATGTTTGTTTGTCTGGTTCTGTGGAGACATCTTGTATGGGAGAAATCTTCATGGCGGTCTAGGCCAGATAGAGAAGAAAAGTAAACAACTCCGGTTAGAGAAGACGTCACCTGTAAATCGGGGACTGGGGAGATAAGGAGAGGAACAGGGGCCTGTTATAGAGGAAAGTAAAGCATATGAATTATACTATAATCATTACAAAATGTCTCTAATATGGGGGGAGAATTTTTTGGGAATGGGCTGTCTAGGGGTACTCAGGCAAAAAAGGTTGAAAACCACTGCCTTAAACTGTTATGTAGCAGAGTGTTGTAGCTAACCTTATGCTCCCTGTATGGACCTAACTATACTTTTTGTCAAGTAAGTTGTTCACACTAGAATTCTGTGAAGCAAATCCAATATAATAGAGTTACTTCGGCACAGCTTTAAGTGCTACAACTCTTTTAAACCAGGTGAATGGATATTTGGTCACTGTCCCTTTATGTGTAGCTTTTTAGCAGCCTTGCTGAATTGTGCAATCTCTGAGGTGCTTCTTAGGACATGTACCTGTAATAACGATTCCTATAGTGTTCACAGTCTATTTTACTATAAATGAGGATTTTCATAGGTTGTCTTACTTTAATGCAATGGCCCAGATTTATCAAGCAGCCTGAAACCCGAATTGTCTGGTTTTTCCCACAACAACCAATCACACCTCAACTTTCATATCTTAACAACTGGTAAAGTGAAAGTTGATCTGTGATTGGTGATTGACTGTGGGAAAAAGCAGACAATTCGGGTTTCAGGCTGATAGATAAATTTGGGCCAATGTGTAAACTTTCTATACTCACACGACACCGGTTTGCAACACAGTCCCCAGAGGTACACAGGCAGGCAAATTTGGGATGATGTGACAGTCCCCCAGCCCTCATTCTGGCTGTAGGCCACTGAAGAGATTAGTGTGTGGTGGCCCAGTACAGGAGTTGTACCCTTACTGCCCTGTCAGGCAGCCTCCATAAAGTGTTCCCTGGGCCCCCCCTGCACCTGTCCCATTGTCTATTAATTTGTATGCCGGTTATATAATGTATTATACCTGAAATGTGTTATGCCTTTAAGACCAGTTGACATGTGATTAACCTGTCGTCATGTGATTGTAACCCAGTGAGGTGTCAGTGACCCTGTGACCTACGGGTGACCTATGGGACCCCTCCTAGTCTCCTCCATATAAGTGGGTGGAGCTAGCTCGCTCTCTTGGAGCTCGGCTCTTTTCTGCTTAGCTGAGTTGCAGTGGGGTCAAGCCCTAGGTGTGTCTGGAGTCCAGAGGAGGCCTAAAGTCTACCACGAAGCCACGGATCCACTAGTCCATTTCCCCACAGGTCCAGCCAAAGCCTGGTAAGCTACAGAAGAGGTGAAGTCAGTCATAGTCTGTCATAGTCAAGTCAGTTCGAGTCATCTTGTCTCAAGTCAGCGTGGCCTGCATCCAAATTGTCCGAAATCCACTATAAGTCCCAGAAAGCCCTAAGGTCTCTGAAGTCACTGGTCACCTCCTTGGGTCTAACCAAGCTGTATTGACTGTTACATCTATCTGTCTCAGTAAAGCTGCCATTGTTCCGTAACTTGGCGTCGGAGTCATTATTGCCCCCTTGTCTAGCGCAGGATCCAGCGGTATTCCTTCGGGTGGTGTAGAGGATAAACCACTCCCTGGCATCACGAACACAATGGGTTAATGCCATCTGCCCCTAGGGTAATTCCATCTGCCCTGCATCACACCCTCTACCACAAGTGTATTGCAGAGAGGTCCTTGTTCAGCCCTATTCTCTCGGACAAAGGCAAAAATGACTTCCTAGAGATTAAGTAACTGAGCACGACATCCTGACAGGATGGACAAGAACAGGAACAATGGGAGAGATTTATGAAAACCTGTGTAGAGGAAGAGTGGTGCAGTTGCCCATAGCAACAAATCAGGTTGCTCCTTTCATTTTTCACTGGCCTCTTTAAACATAAAATAAATAATCTGATTGGTTTCTATGGGCAACTGCACCACTCTTTCTTTACACAGGTTTTGATAAATCTCCCCCCAGTGACTTGACTCTAGACAGCATTTCACCTGGGAAGGAGAAGTGTGTATGTAGGCATGGCATGAGTAAAGCTAGGGGGATGGAGCTTGGACAGCGCCTCCATTTATTGGCTAGGAATCCGACATGTGATTAGATCTCCTGCATTTATTGGCTAGGAATCCGACGTGATTAGATCTCTTACATTTATTGGCTAGGAATCTGACATGTGATTAGATCTCTTGAATTTCTTGGCTAGGAATCTGACATGTGATTAGATCTCTTGCATTTATTGGCCAGGAATCGGACATGTGATTAGATCTCTTGCATTTATTGGCCAGGAATCGGACATGTGATTAGATCTTGTCACGATTCGGCTGGCTGGAGGTGGATCCTCTGTGCCAGAGAGGGATTGGCGTGGACCGTGCTGGTGGACCGGTTCTAAGTTGCTACTGGTATTCACCAGAGCCCGCCGCAAGGCGGGATGGTCTTGCAGCGGCGGTAGCAACCAGGTCGTATCCACCAGCAACGGCTCAACCTCTCTGACTGCTGAAGATAGGCGCGGTACAAGGGAGTAGACAAGAGCAAGGTCGGACGTAGCAGAAGGTCAGGGCAGGCAGCAAGGATCGTAGTCAGGGGCAACGACAGGAGGTCTGGAACACAGGCTAGGAACACACAAGGAAACGCTTTCACTGGCACAATGGCAACAAGATCCGGCGAGGGAGTGCAGGGGAAGTGAGGTATAAGTAGGGAAGTGCACAGGTGAACACACTGATTAAGCCTGCTGCGCCAATCAGTGGCACAGTGGCCCTTTAAATTGCAGAGACCCGGCGCGCGTGCGCCCTAAGGAGCGGGGCCGCGCGCGCCGGGACAAGACAGACGGGGAACGAGTCAGGTACGGGAGCCGGGATGCGCATCGTGAGCGGGCGCCTCCCGCATCGCGAATCGCATCCCGGCTGAGAGGGATATTGCAGCGCACCCGGTCAGCAGGTCTGACCGGGGCGCTGCAAATGCGAGGATGCTGCGAGCGCTCCGGGGAGGAGCGGGGACCCGGAGCGCTCGGCGTAACAGTACCCCCCCCCTTGGGTCTCCCCCTCTTCTTGGAGCCTGAGAACCTGAGGATAAGACTTTTGTCTAGAATGTTGTCCTCAGGTTCCCAGGATCTCTCCTCTGGGCCACAGCCCTCCCAATCCACCCCCAAATTTTTTTTCTTTCTGACAGTCTTGGAGGCCAGAATCTCCTTCACGGAGAAGACGTCAGAAGAACCGGAAACAGGAGTGGGGGAAACAAGTTTGGGAGAGAAGCGGTTAATGACGAGTGGTTTAAGGAGAGAGACATGGAAGGCATTGGGAATACGAAGAGAAGGAGGAAGAAGGAGTTTGTAAGAGACAGGGTTAATCTGGCACAAGACTTTGAAAGGGCCAAGATAGCGTGGTCCCAGTTTGTAACTGGGGACACGAAAGTGGACATATCTAGCGGAGAGCCATACCTTGTCTCCGGGAGCAAAAATGGGGGGAGTTCTTCTTTTCTTATCGGCAAATCTTTTCATCCGGGATGAAGCCTGTAAAAGAGAATTTTGGGTCTCTTTCCATATGGTGGAAAAATCACGAGTCACTTCATCCACCGCGGGCAAACCAGAGGGCATGGAAGTGGGGAGGGGAGGAAGAGGGTGACGGCGGTACACCACGAAAAATGGGGATTTAGCAGAAGATTCGGAGACTCTGAAGTTGTATGAGAATTCGGCCCATGGTAGAAGATCTGCCCAGTCATCCTGGCGGGAGGAAACAAAATGCCGTAAATAGTCACCCAGGACCTGATTAATTCTTTCTACTTGCCCATTGGATTGGGGATGATGAGAAGAAGAGAAGTTTAATTTGATCTTGAGCTGTTTACAGAGGGCCCTCCAGAATTTAGACATGAATTGGACGCCTCTATCCGAGACGATATGTGTGGCAAACCGTGAAGGCGAAAAATGTGTACAAAAAATTGCTTTGCCAACTGAGGCGCTGAAGGAAGACCAGGAAGAGGAATAAAATGTGCCATCTTGGAAAATCGATCAACGACCACCCAAACAACTGTGTTGCCACGGGATGAGGGTAAGTCCGTAATAAAGTCCATACCAATCTGTGACCAAGGCTGTTCGGGGACAGGCAGAGGATGAAGGAGGCCAGCAGGCTTCTGGCGAGGAGTCTTATCCCGGGCACAGACAGTACAGGCTCGCACAAAATCAACAACATCAGTCTCCAGAGTCGGCCACCAATAAAAACGAGAGATGAGTTGCAAGGATTTTTTGATGCCCGCATGACCTGCGAGGTGGGAGGAGTGTCCCCATTTGAGAATCCCGAGACGCTGGCGTGGAGAAACGAAGGTCTTCCCTGGAGGAGTTTGCCTGATGGAGGCTGGAGAAGTGGAGATCAGACAGTCAGGAGGAATGATGTGTTGCGGAGAGACCTCTACTTCAGAGGCATCAGAAGAACGAGAGAGGGCATCAGCCCTAATGTTCTTGTCAGCAGGGCGAAAATGAATTTCAAAGTCAAAACGGGCAAAGAATAACGACCACCTGTCCTGGCAAGGGTTCAGTCGTTGGGCAGACTGGAGATAGGAGAGATTCTTGTGATCAGTGTATATGATAACTGGAAATTTTGATCCCTCCAGCAGGTGCCTCCATTCCTCAAGCGCCAATTTAATGGCCAATAGTTCTCGATCCCCGATGGAGTAATTTCTCTCCGCCGGGGAGAAGGTCCTAGAAAAAAAACCACAAGTCACAGCATGCCCGGAAGAATTTTTTTGTAGAAGGACAGCTCCAGCTCCCACTGAGGAGGCATCTACCTCCAATAGGAAGGGTTTAGATGGGTCAGGTCTGGAGAGCACGGGAGCAGAAGAAAAGGCAGACTTGAGATGTTTAAATGCGTCTTCCGCTTGAGGAGGCCAGGACTTAGGATTGGCATTTTTCTTGGTTAAAGCCACGATAGGAGCCACAATGGTGGAAAAGTGTGGAATAAACTGTCTGTAATAATTGGCGAACCCCAAAAAACGTTGGATAGCACGGAGTCCAGAGGGGCGTGGCCAATCTAAGACGGCAGAGAGTTTATCTGGGTCCATTTGTAGTCCCTGGCCAGAGACTAAGTATCCTAGGAAAGGAAGAGATTGACATTCAAAGAGACATTTCTCCATTTTGGCATAAAGTTGATTGTCCCGAAGTCTCTGAAGAACCATGCGGACATGCTGGCGGTGTTCTTCTAAGTTGGCAGAAAAAATCAGGATATCATCCAGATAAACCACAACACAGGAATATAGGAGATCACGAAAAATTTCATTAACAAAGTCTTGGAAGACGGCAGGGGCGTTGCACAGGCCAAAGGGCATGACCAGATACTCAAAGTGTCCATCTCTGGTGTTAAATGCAGTCTTCCATTCGTCCCCCTCCCTGATGCGGATGAGATTATAAGCCCCCCTTAAGTCCAGTTTGGTAAAGATGTGGGCACCTTGTAAGCGATCAAAGAGTTCCGAGATAAGAGGTAAGGGGTAGTGGTTTTTTACCGTGATTTTATTAAGTCCGCAGTAATCAATGCAAGGACGTAGGGAGCCATCTTTTTTGGACACAAAAAAAAATCCAGCTCCGGCAGGGGAGGAGGACTTGCGGATAAACCCCTTTTTTAAATTCTCCTGGATGTACTCCGACATGGCTAGAGTCTCTGGAGCAGACAGAGGATAGATTCTGCCCCGGGGTGGAGTAGTGCCCGGGAGGAGGTCAATAGGACAGTCATAAGGCCTGTGAGGAGGTAAAGTCTCAGCTTGCTTTTTGCAAAAAACGTCAGCATAGTCCATATAAGCCTTAGGAAGACCGGATACAGGAGGAACCACAGGGTCACGGCAAGGAGTACTGGGAAGAAGTACCCCAGTCCTTGTGACAAGAAGTACCCCAGTTCTTGATCTCTCCTGTGGACCAATCAAGGGTTGGGGAATGGTGTTGAAGCCACGGTAATCCAAGAAGAATTTCAGAAGTGCAGTTGGAGAGGACCAAAAATTCAATTTTTTCGTGATGAGGTCCGATGCACATTAGGAGAGGTTCCGTGCGGTAACGCACGGTACAGTCCAATCTTTCGTTGTTAACAGAATTGATGTAGAGGGGTCTGGCGAGACTGGTCACCGGGATGTTGAACCTGTTGATGAGAGAGGCCAAAATAAAATTTCCTGCAGATCCGGAATCCAAGAAGGCCATAGCAGAGAAGGAGAAGGTAGAGGAAGATATCCGCACAGGCACAGTAAGGCGTGGAGAAGCAGAGTTGACATCAAGAACTGTCCTTCTTTGTGCGGAGTCAGCATACGTCTTTCCAGGCGGGGAGGACGGATAGGACAATTTTTCAAGAAGTGTTCGGTACCGGCACAGTACAGGCATAGATTCTCCATGCGGCGTCGTGTCCTCTCTTGAGGTGTCAAGCGAGACCGGTCAACTTGCATAGCCTCCATGGCGGGAGGCACAGGAACGGATTGCAGAGGACCAGAGGAGAGAGGAGCCGAGGAGAGAAACCGCCTCGTGCGAACAAAGTCCATATCCTGGCGGAGCTCCTGACGCCTTTCGGAAAAACGCATGTCAATGCGGGTGGCAAGATGAATTAGTTCATGCAGGTTAGCAGGAATTTCTCGTGCGGCCAGCACATCTTTAATGTTGCTGGATAGGCCTTTTTTAAAGGTCGCGCAGAGGGCCTCATTATTCCAGGATAATTCGGAGGCAAGAGTACGGAATTGGATGGCGTACTCGCCAACAGAAGAATTACCCTGGACCAGGTTCAGCAGGGCAGTCTCGGCAGAAGAGGCTCGGGCAGGTTCCTCAAAGACACTTCGTATCTCCGTGAAGAAGGAGTGCACAGAGGCAGGGACAGGGTCATTGCGGTCCCAGAGCGGTGTGGCCCATGACAGAGCTTTCCCAGACAGAAGGCTGACTACGAAAGCCACCTTAGACCTTTCAGTAGGAAACTGGTCCGACATCATCTCCAAGTGCAGGGAACATTGCGAAAGAAAACCACGGCAAAACTTAGAGTCCCCATCAAATTTATACGGCAAGGATAATCGTAGGCCGGAAGCGGCCACTCGCTGCGGAGGAGGTGCAGGAGCTGGCGGAGGAGATGGTTGCTGGAGCTGAGGTAATAGCTGCTGTAGCATCACGGTCAGTTGAGACAGCTGATGGCCTTGTTGCGCTATTTGTTGCGACTGCTGGGCGACCACCGTGGTGAGGTCGGCGACAACTGGCAGTGGGACTTCAGCGGGATCCATGGCCGGATCTACTGTCACGATTCGGCTGGCTGGAGGTGGATCCTCTGTGCCAGAGAGGGATTGGCGTGGACCGTGTTGGTGGACCGGTTCTAAGTTGCTACTGGTATTCACCAGAGCCCGCCGCAAAGCGGGATGGTCTTGCAGCGGCGGTAGTAACCAGGTCGTATCCACCAGCAACGGCTCAACCTCTCTGACTGCTGAAAATAGGCACGGTACAAGGGAGTAGACAAGAGCAAGGTCGGACGTAGCAGAAGGTCAGGGCAGGCAGCAAGGATCGTAGTCAGGGGCAACGGCAGGAGGTCTGGAACACAGGCTAGGAACACACAAGGAAACGCTTTCACTGGCACAATGGCAACAAGATCCGGCGAGGGAGTGCAGGGGAAGTGAGGTATAAGTAGGGGAGTGCACAGGTGAACACACTGATTAAGCCTGCTGCGCCAATCAGTGGCGCAGTGGCCCTTTAAATTGCAGAGACCCGGCGCGCGCGCCCTAAGGAGCGGGGCCGCGCGCGCCGGGACAAGACAGACGGGGAACGAGTCAGGTACGGGAGCCGGGACGCGCATCGCGAGCGGTCGCCTCCCGCATCGCGAATCGCATCCCGGCTGAGAGGGATATTGCAGCGCACCCGGTCAGCAGGTCTGACCGGGGCGCTGCAAATGCGAGTATGCTGCGAGCGCTCCGGGGAGGAGCGGGGACCCGGAGCGCTCGGCGTAACAGATCTCCTGCATTTATTGGCCAGGAATCGGACATGTGATTAGATCTCCTGCATTTATTGGCTAGGAATCGGACATGTGATTATATCTCCTGCATTTATTGGCTAGGAATCTGACATGTGATTAGATCTCCTGCATTTATTGGCCAGGAATCTGACATGTGATTAGATCTCCTGCACTTATTGGCTAGGAATCGGACATGTGATTAGATCTCTTGCATTTATTGGCTAGGAATCTGACATGTGATTAGATCTCTTGCATTTATTGGCTAGGAATCTGACATGTGATTAGATCTCCTGCATTTATTGGCTAGGAATCGGACATGTGATTAGATCTCCTGCATTTATTGGCCAGGAATCGGACATGTGATTAGATCTCTTTCATTTATTGGCTAGGAATCGGACATGTGATTAGATCTCTTGCATTTATTGGCTAGGAATCGGACATGTGATTAGATCTCCTGCATTTATTGGCCAGGAATCGGACATGTGATTAGATCTCTTTCATTTATTGGCTAGGAATCGGATAATGTGATTAGATCTCCTGCATTTATTGGCCAGGAATCGGACATGTGATTAGATCTCCTGCATTTATTGGTCAGGAATCTGACATGTGATTAGATCTCCTGCATTTATTGGCTAGGAATCGGACATGTGATTAGATCTCCTGCATTTATTGGCCAGGAATCGGACATGTGATTAGATCTCTTTCATTTATTGGCTAGGAATCTGACGTGATTAGATCTCCTGCATTTATTGGCTAGGAATCGGACATGTGAGGAGATCTCCTGCATTTATTGGCTAGGAATCTGACGTGATTAGATCTCTTGCATTTATTGGCTAGGAGTTTGACATGTGATTAGATTCTTGCTTCTGCTATACAGAAAATGCAATGCAATGTGTAACTCTTAACCCCCTGCATACTGGAGAACTCAGTGTATGCATGTTATGGCAGAGAAATACAAAGAAATACAGTAAATACTCAAACCTTACTGTCCAGCGTAACATTAAATACTTCAGCCGGTGACTGATACAGCTCTTCTGGGCGACCACACACTCGCTGTTCATTACATAATGCTTTCTACAGCTGTTGGAATGTTTCCCTGAGTTGCATCTGAACAGAGGCTCGGGATGTCTTAGAACCAGCCACTTCCGCGATACCTTCTGGGTACGAGACCTCTCACTACTTTAGGCTTGTGTGGAATGAAAGCTTCCTGAATATGGCAACACATCCTCATATAACAGGGTCATGCATGGACAGAGCGCTTAGAAGGACGGGATGAACAGGCCAGGTTGCAAAAAACTATAAAGAAGCATTATGTAATGGACAGCGAGCAGAGCGGGACTGTAAGGACTCAAACAAAAAAGAGGGAGTGTGGGCTCCACCAGGTTTCACAAACAGTCTTAAAAAATTTTTTGGGTAGATTTTAAAAGAATATATATATATGTGAGTATACTGTGGTCCCTCAACATACAATGGTAATCCGTTCCAAATGGACCATCGTTTGTTGAAACCATCGCATGTTGAGGGATCCGTGCAATGTAAAGTATAGGACAATGGTCTACAACCTGCGGACCTCCAGATGTTGCAAAACTACAACTCCCAGCATGCCTGGACAGCCGTTGGCTGTCCGGGCATGCTGGGAGTTGTAGTTTTGCAACATCGGGAGGTCCGCAGGTTGAAGACCACTGGAATTGGAGGTTATACTCACCTGTTCCCGCCGCTCCGGACCGTCACCACTCGTCACCGCTGCCCTGGATGTCGCCGTCAATCGCTGTCGCCGCGTCCCCGGGGTGTCCCCGACGCTCCGGCAAGGCCTCTGCTTCCCCGCCATCCTCGCTTTCCGTCGCCGCCATCACGTCGCTTCGCACGCCGCTCCTATTGGATGACGGGACGGCGTGCGCAGCGACGTGATGACAACGATGGAGAGCGCCGACGATGCAGGGGATCCCGAAGAGGACGCGCTGGAGCCCCGAGGACAGGTAAGTGATCGTCAGCGGACCAAACTGGGCACCGTAAACGGCTATCCGGCGGCAGCTGAAGCAGTCTGCGCTGCCAGATAGCCGTTCATGCGATGGCCCCGACATACAAAAGCATCGTATGTTGAAATGATCGTATGTCGGGGTCATCGTAGGTCGGGGGGTCACTGTATATATATATATATAAAATAAAAATATATATCTAAATGAGTATAAGAAATATATGCTGCAATAACGGCTTCTATCATTCGATGTTTATTATAAAAGACAATACACAAACACAATTCAGAGTACAACCATAATAACTATAGGAGGAAATAAATAAATAAAATAATAAGAAAAATAAATGTGTTCAAAAAAATCTTTCACTGGCCGGGGATTACCGCTGGTTCACTTGCAGACATTCAGCAGCAGTTCAGGGTCAGAGGATGTCCTACAAAACTCTGTATGGATGAAGGTCAAATGTCAATCATATGTCGGGTATGTTAGGTTACCCCAACAAGTAAGGCTGGACGCGTTTCGGGATTCCACTCGACCCCTTTTTCAACAACCTAACTATTGCATCCTATCCTTAGGCTTTTATAGGAGAAAATGATTGCGCCTTAGGTTATGGATACTGGACTTTCCAGGATCTGGATTACAGGGATCCATCTAAAACATGTTATGGAGCCGAATAAATACAATTAAGGAAATAAAGTGACAAAAAGTACTAAAGGAATGATAAACTGGTTTAGTGTGTATAAATGTTACAGAAATAGTTTGAATGTGCATACATACCGTATTTTTCGCCGTATAAGACGCACTTTTTCTTCCCCAAAACTGGGGGGGGGGGGGAGTTGGTGCGTCAAATACACACCTATCGCGGCGGTCCCTGTGGCCATCAACGGCCGGGACCCGCGGCTAATACAGGACATCACCGATCGTGGTGATGCCCTGTATTAACCCTTCAGACGCGGCGATCAAAGCTGACCGCCGCGTCTGAAGCGAAAATAACACTTAACCCGTCTGCTCAGTCGGGCTGTTCTGGACCACCGTGGCGTCCCGAACAGCTTACAGGACACCGGGAGGGACCTTACCTGCCTCCTCGGTGTCTGCTCCGTGCCGGGATCCCCTGCATGGCCGGCGCTCTCCTTCGTCGTCATCACGTTGTCGCGCACGCCGTCCCGTCATCCAATAGGAGCGGCGTGTGTAGCGACATGATGATGGCGACGTAGAGAGTGGGTCCCAGGGAAGAAGACGTCCGGAGCGTCGGGGACACCACGGGGACGCGGTGACAGCGATGGAACGACATCCAGGGCAGCGGTGACGGGTCCACAGCGGCGGGGACACGTGTGTGTTACCTCCTATGCCAGTGGTCTTCAACCTGCGGACCTCCAGATGTTGGAAAACTACAACCCCCAGCATGCCCGGACAGCCTTTGGCTGTCCGGGCATGCTGGGAGTTGTAGTTTTGCAACATCTGGAGGTCCGCAAGTTGAAGATCACTGTTGGGTTCAGAATCTTTTTTTTCTAGATTTTGAACCTTTAAAATTGGGTGCGTCTTATATGCCGGTGCGTCCTATAGGGCGAAAAATACGGTATTATGCATGATATTGCAGATATATCTAAAGACTGTAAATGCCATATTGCATTTTAAATAAAATAAATAAAAATAATAATTCTTTTTTTTCTTTCCCTCCCTTCCTTCCTTTTCTTTAAAAAAACAACCTTATTTTAGAGTATATTTTGCATTTTATAAGAAAACAAAAATTTTCCAGGTCAGAATTTAATCCCTTTGGGAGGAGGGTATCAAAGTCGAGCATCATTTTTGACTCCGTTCTTGACATCCTTGAAATATGATCCCCCTCCCCTCCAATTCTTTTTTACACTGTGTAGGGCTGCAAATTTTAGACCCCTACGATCTTGATTGTGGACCATTTTAAAATGGTTTGAGAGGGAATGTTTCTCAAAACCTGTTGTGGAGCTGGAAAGGGTGCAGAGACGCACGACTAAACTAATAAGAGGTATGTAATATCTTAGCTGTGAGGAAACATTAGAAGAACTACATTTGTTTAGTCTTGAGAAGGGACGTTTAAGGGGGTACTCCGATGCCTGATCGCGGGGGGTCCCGCCGTTGGGGACCCCCGTGATCTTGCACGCAGCACCCCGTTACAATCAGTCTCCGGAGCACGTTCGCTCAAGGTCTGATTACTGGCGATCACATCCCGGCCCCGCCCCTGTGTGGCATCACGCTCCGCCCCCTCAATGCCAGCCTATGGGAGGGGGCAAGCCTTTTTTGTGTGTCCAATATAAAATGATATTCCTTTTTGTTTAAAATTTTAGCTAAAAGCGCCTCCTCACACATAGATTTTAAAATTATAAAATATTCCTGGGTGGGGTCTTTTGGTATTTAGTGAGTTTAAAGGGGTTATCCGGGAAAAAACATTTTTTTTATATATACAGTAACCTCCCGACCTACGACGGCCCGACATATGATAAAATCGACATACGATGCTTTTATATGTCGGGGCCATCGCATTAACTGCTATCCGACAGCGCAAAATGCTTAAGCTGCTGTCGGATAGCAGTGTAATGTGCCCCAGCAGGTTCACTCACCTATTCCCGCTGCTCCGGGTCCACTTCCCGATCCTCCGGTGTCGTGCGCATCTTGTCCAGGGTCCGGGCCTCGCTTTCCGGCGTCGTTATTACGTCACTACGCACGCCGCGCCGGCGCAGCAGCGCAATTACGTCACCAGAAAGCGAGGCCCGGACCCTGCAGAACATGCGCAAGACACCGGAGGATCGCGAAGAAGACACCGGAGCAGCGGGACAGCATCGGGAGCCCCTGGAACAGCAGCGGGAGCGGTGAGGACCTGGTCCGGAGCGGCGGGGACAGGTGAGTACAGCTTCCTATACTTTACATTGCACGGATTCCTCAACATACGATGGATTCAACAAACGATGGGTCGTTTGGAACGAATTACCATCGTATGTTGAGGGACCACTGTATATCAACTGGCTCCAAATTGTTGAACAGATTTGTAAATAACTTCTATTAAAAAATCTTAATCCTTCCAGTACTTATGAGCTGCTGAAATTGAGTTGTTTTTTTCTGTCCAGAGTAGAAGCAAATCCCCATAGTAAACCTCTTCTACTCTGTGCAGTTCCCGAGACAAGCAGAGATGTCAGCAGAGAGCACTGTTGCCAGACAGAAAAATAACAACTCAACTTCAGCAGCTGATAATTATTGGAAGGATTAAGATTTTTTAATAGAAGTCATTTACAAATCTGTTTAACTTTCTGAAGCCAGTATATATATATATATATATATATATATATATATCTATATATATCCCTTTAATACGTTATGGTCTCTTGTAGTTGGCGTAGGAATTCCTGGTTATATATTTAGTGGTGTCTAAAATTACAATCTCCCTTATCCGCTGGTCTTCTAGTGATCTCGTTGTTTTGTAATTCCTTAATTGCATTAATTTCCGGATATGATAAATTATTTTTGAAGTTGTTATGGTTAATTTTTTTATTTCATTTCTTTTGTGACAAGATGTTTAAATGTTTCCATTTCTGTACTAATTTCTTGTCTAGGGTAAAAGGCAGATTTTTTATTAACTGTAATGTGTTTGTAGAGTTGTTCAGTGTCAGGTAATCTATTGATTGGATTATTGATAAAATATTTTTTAAACATAGATTACGAATTGTATATTTCAATCCCTATATACGTGGAGAATTTATCAATAATTTGCTTGGAGCCAATTTGAGCCCCTTACTGAGTATTTGTGTTTGTTCAGTAATCAGGGTAGTTTGGTTGAGGTCATGTGGTCACTGAATTGTTTATTCTGTGTGTGGTGACCCACGGTGTATGGCGGGACCACGGGGTGTAGCGGTGTAGGTAGTGGGACCAGATGGTATTAACCCCTCTGGTAAGATGTTGTTAACCCCTAGTGTTCGTGATGCCAGAGTGGTTTTTGGGTACCAGAACCAGACGAATGGTATCTCCGCTATTCCAATGACTAGTTAAGGAAAGGAGAGGCCACAACCAGGTTATGGTTTAACGGAGGCTTTACTGAGTTCAGACAGATGGAATTATCTTCAGAGCTCGGCCAGATTCCCAGAGAGGTGACCAGGAACACAGAAGGACCTCTCAGCTTGCTGGGACCAATTAGACTTGTAATAGACTTTAGATATATGACTTCAGGCTAATGCGGATCTGTCTTGATGTAAATTGTGATGTACAGTGGGGATCAAAAGTTTGGGCACCCCAGGTAAAAATGTGTATTAATGTGCATAAGGAAGCCAAGGAATGATGGAAAAATCTCCAAAAGGCATCAAATTACAGATTAGAGATTCTTATAATATGTCTACAATAGTTAGATTTTATTTCCATCATTTACACTTTCAAAATAACAGATAACAGAAAAATGGCGTCTGCAAAAGTTTGGGCACCCTGCAGAATTTATAGCATGCACTGCCCCCTTTGCAAAGCTGAGACCTGCCAGTGTCATGGATTGTTCTCAATCATCATCTGGGAAGACCAGGTGATGTCAATCTCAAAGGTTTTAAATGCCCAGACTCATCTGACCTTGCCCCAACAATCAGCACCATGGGTTCTTCTAAGCAGTTGTCTAGAAATCTGAAACTGAAAATACTTGACGCTCACAAAGCTGGAGAAGGCTATAAGAAGATAGCAAAACGTTTTCAGATGTCAATATCCTCTGTTCGGAATGTGATTAAGAAATGGCAGTCATCAGGAACAGTGGAAGTTAAAGCAAGATCTGGAAGACCAAGAAAAATATCAGAGAGAACAGCCTGTGAGAGAAACAATTTAAAACCCACGTTTGACTGCACAATCCCTCCAGAAAGATCTGGCAGACACTGGAGTTGTGGTACACTATTCCACTATAAAGAGATACTTGTACAAATATGGTCTTCATGGAAGAGTCATCAGAAGAAAACCTCTTCTACGTCCTCACCACAAAAATCAGCGTTTGAGCTTTGCAAATGAACATATAGACAAGCCTGATGCATTTTGGAAGCAAGTTATGTGGAACGATGAGGTTAAAATTTGGCCGGAATTTTTGGCCGGAATGAGCAAAGGTACGTTTGGAGAAGAAGGGGAACAGAATTTAATGAAAAGAACCTCTGTCCAACTGTTAAGCATGGGGGTGGATCAATCATGCTTTGGGGTTGTATTGCAGCCAGTGGCACAGGGAACATCTCACGAGTTTCAGCAAAATTTCAGCAAATTTTAGATGCTAACTTGATGCCATCTGTGAAAAAGCTAAAGTTAAAGAGAGGATGGCTTCTACAAATGGATAATGATCCTAAACACACCTAATATCCACGGGGGATTACATCAAGAGGTGTAAACTGAAGGTTTTGCCATGGCCTTCACAATCTCCTGACCTCAACATAATTGAAAATCTATGGATAGACCTTAAAAGAGCAGTGCGTGACAGACAGCCCAGAAATCTCAAAGAACTGGAAGACTTTTGTAAAGAAGAAAGGGCAAAGATACCTCAAACAAGAATTGAAAGGGGGCAGTACAAGATATTAACTCTGCAGGGTGCCCAAACTTTTGCAGACGCCATTATTTTGTTTTCTGTTATTTAGAAAGTGTAAATGATGGAAATAAAATCTAACTTTTGTTGACATATTATAAGAATGTCTAATCTGTAATTTGATGCCTTTTAGAGAATTTTCCATCTTTTTTCCTGGGGTACCCAAACTTTTAATCCCCACAACCAAAAATTCCAATTATCAGCAACCATTCTCCCAAAAAAATCAAAACACCCACCAAACAACCCAAGAAAAAGAGGACTAGAAAAAGAAAGCATAATAGAAGAACTGGAAGATACACCTATAAAGAAACACAGAATAAACAAATCAATGACCCCATAATTAACCCCTTAAGGTTTTTCACCTTAAGGTTTTGCACTTTAGTTTTTTCCTCCTCTCCCATTAAGGATACGTTCACACGAGCGGAACCACAGCGGATTTGATCCGCCGCTGAAGGACCACTGCATGGTGGCTTTACATGTGCCTGCTCGGAGTGGCAATACGCTGCTACGAGCAGACACACTGCGATGTGCGAGTTGTCCTGCCAGCGCGGTGTGCTCGCACACATCGCGGCCGCTCCCCCTGCTCCGTGATCTAGGCCGAGAGCTGCCGCGATGTGCAAGTATACTGCGCTGCGACTCTTACATCGCAGTGTGTCTGCTCGTAGCGGCGTATTGCTTGTGAACGTACCCTAAAAATCACAACACTTTCAATTTTGCACCTACATACCAATATAAGGGCTTGTTTTTTTGCGCTACCAACTGTACTTTGTAATGGCATCACTTATTTTATAACATAATCTGCAGCAAAACATAGAAAAGAAACGTATTTGTGGGGCGAAATGAACCCTTTCAGGACCGAGCAGGATCAGGATTTTGCACATACAGACCCATATGATGGCTTGTTTTTTGCGCCATCAATTGTACTTTGTAATGACATCAGTCATTTTATCAAAAAATCTACAACGAAACCAAAAAAATAATATTTGTGGGACAAAATTGAAAAAAACAAACAAACGCCATTTTGTAAATTTTGGGGGCTTCCGTTTCTACGTAGTGCATTTTTCAGTAAAAATGACACCTTATCATTATTCTGTAGGTCCATATGATTAAAATGATCCCCTACTTATACAGGTTGGATTTTGTCGCACTTCTGGAAAAAATCATAACTACATGCAGGAAAATTAATACGCTTAAAAATGTCCTCTTCTGACCCCTATAACTTTTTAATTTTTTCGCATACATGGCAGTATGAGGGCTAATTTTTTGCGCCGTGATCTGAAATTTTTGTTTCCATGGGACTTTTTGATCGCCCTTTATAAATTTTTTTTATGGTATAAAAAGTGACCAAAAATTAGCAATTTTGGACTTTGGAATTTTTTAAGTGTACGCCATTGACCATGTGGTTTAATTAACAATATATTTTTATAGTTTGGACATTTACGCACGCGGTGATACAACATATGTTTATATTTTTATTTACATAGTTTTTTTTTATGGGAAAAGGGGGTGATTAAAACTTTTATTAAGGAAGGGGTTAAATCACATTTATTAACTTTTTTTTACCCTTTTTTTAAACTGTTATAGCTCCCATAGGGGATTGTAACATGCATTACATTGATTGCAGGCACTGATCAATGCTATGCTCGATTGCTCCAGCCTGGATCTGAGGCATGGAGCAATCAATCGCTGATCAGATGCCGAGGAGGAAGGTAGGGACCCTCCTCCTGTGTCCTCAGCTGATCGGGAAACTGCGGTCTCACCGAGCTGCCGGGAAGCATTTTTTTTTACATTTTAGACGCGGCGATCAACTTTGATCGCAACGTCTAAGGGGTTAATACCGGACATCACAGCGATCGGTGATGTCTGGTATTAGCCACGGGTCCCGGCCATTGCTAGGTACCGGGACCGACCCGATATGATGCGGGGTCAAGGGCTGTAACATGCAATGTTTTGATTTTATATGCTGATCAATGCTATGCCAGTGTTAGTGTGCTGAAGCTTCCTGGATCAGCAGAGCACCGATCGGACGGCGAGGAGGCAGCCTACCTGCCTCCTCGTTGTCCGATCCCTGCACTGTCTGATTGGCCCTCCTGTCGTCCTCTCAGCTGATTGGGACATTGTGATTTCACTTTCATTTTAGACGCCGTGACCAACTTTGATCACGGCGTCTAAAGGGTTAATGGTGGGCATTGGCCCGATTGGTGATGCCCGGCCATAACCCTGGGTCCTGGCTGCTGATAGCCCACCGGGTTTAACACATGCTTAGCCTGTGAGCATGTTTTAAATGCTGGTAATGAGACCAGGGCATACATGTACGCTCTACGTCCTTAAAGGGGTTGTGCGCTGCCCGGCCTTTCGGAGCTCCGCACGCAGCATCCAGAAGTTCATTACTCCGAACGCTGTGTGCAGGCTTCCGTGTTCGCGGCTGCCGGGCGTCACGTCACACCCGCCCCCTCTACGAAAGTCTATGGGAATGGGGCGCGACCGCTGTCATGCCCCCTTCCCATAGACTTTGGTAGAGGGGGCGGGCGTGATGTCACGAGGGGGCCGGGCGTGACGTCACGCCCGACGACCGCGAACACGGAAGCCCGCACACAGCTTTCGGAGTAATGAACTTCCAGACGCTGCGTGCGGAGCTCCTAAAGGCAGGGCAGCGCACAACCCCTTTAAGGACTCGGGCGCAAGGGCGTACCTGTACGCCCTGCGTCCACAACAGGTTAATCTCAGCAAAACTACCCTAACTACTGAACAAACACAATTACTCAGTAAGGGACTCAAATCCAAGCAAATTATTGATAAATTCTCCACGTATATAGGGATTGAAATATACATTCGTAATTTCTGTTTAAAAAAATATTTTATCAATAATCCAATCAATAGATTACCTGACACTGAACAACTGTACAAACACATTACAGTTAATAAAAAAAATCTGCCTTTTACCCTAGACAAGAAATTAGTACAGAAATGGATACATTTAAACATCTTGTCACAAAAGAAATGAAATAAAAAAATAAACCATAACAACTTCAAAAATAATTAATCATATCTGGAAATGAATGAAATTAAGGAATTACAAAACAACGAGATCACTAAAAGACCAGCGGATAAAGGAAAGGAGATTGGGGAAGGATAGGGGATAAGATGCCTGATCGCGGGGGACCCCCGTGATCTTGCACGCCGCACCCCGTTTCAAATCAGTCCACGGAGCGTGTTCGCTCCAGGTCTGATTACTGACGTCAAGGCTCCGCCCCGTGTGACGTCTCACTCCGCCCCCTCAATGCAAGCCTATGGGAGGGGGCGTGACAGATGTCACGCCCCTTCCCATAGGCTTGCATTGAGGGGGGGGCGGAGCGTGATATCACAACGCTCCGGCCCCATGATCAACACGCTTCGGGGACTTATTTTAAAACAGGGTGCGGCGTGCAATATCACGGGGGTCCCCAGCGGCGGGACCCCCCACGATCAGGCGTCTAATCCCCTATCCTTTGGATAGGGGATAAAATGTCTAAGCGCCGGAGTACCCCTTTAAGCATGAAATTGGATTGAAGGCTGCAGAACATTTCTTATCCAAAAAGGGAGAACTTCCAGTAGAAAGGATTGAGTTTTTAATAACTAGTATGGATTTTACATCATAATTATTTTTGTGTTTGATTAACGTTTTTTTTTTTAGACAACTAGGATGTCAAGGGCGGAGTCAAATTGGATTTTTGAGCTTGATACCCTTCTCCCAAAGGGATTAAATTCTGACCTGGAAATTATTATTATTTTTATTATATGCAAAATATACTCTAAAATATTTTTTTTTTATGATTTAAAAGAAAAGGAAAGGAACAGGAACAGAATAGAAAGGGAAGGGAAGGGAAAGGGGAAAAAAGTATTATTAATATTATTATTATTATTTTATTTATTTATACTGCAATACGGCATCAATTCAGTCTTTACATATATCTGCAATATCCTGCATAATATCTATGCACATTCAAACTATTTCTGTAACATTTATGCACACCAAACCAGTTTGCCACTTTATTTCTTTTATTTTATATATTCAGCGTGGAGGGGGCATGGTGTGATGTCACAAGGGGCGTAGCCGTGACATCACGACCGTCACCGCAGGAGCCCGACGTTTTGTTTAGAACGCCAGTTGCTGCAGGAGATCCCGGGGGTCCCAGTAGCGGGACCCCCGCAATCAGACACCTTATCCCCTATCCTTTGGATAGGGGATCAGATGTCTAGCAGCGGAGTACCCCTTTAATGGAATTCTTCTGCCCCATTCACGCTACAGAATTCCCACCGCTGTAATTCCGGAACCCCAGACTCCGTCGAGGGAATGGACATGTTCATTCTTTTGGTGGAATCCGCTCTGAAATGCATTGACGAGCGGTCCTAGCACCGGCTTGTTTTGCCGGCGCCCACGCAAGATGCACTGTCTGCCCGGAACATCTCAGGATGGAAATTTCATGGTGAGAATGAACCCCTAACCCCATGACCGCTTCCTCATCAAAGTTCATGACCACTTAGAATAAGATATAATCGCATTGTTTAATGCCACCCACAAGGAAGTTACATATTGTCTGCCGCTATTTCAAGTTTTTCCGCTTTAACTTAATGTTTACTGCAACACAATAAAGTGAAAAAGAAAGTATCTAATCCTGAGACAACAAACAAAACAAATGAAGTGTCAACGAGTCTGGAAAGATTACGCTGGAAACGGCGTGAATAAAAAAAAAAAAAAAATAGAATAAATTTCATTGTTCTATTTATTGTGACAATGAGCAACGTGTGAGTTTCATGTCTTTAGATCCAGAGTTCTTGAAAACTATGATAACTCACATAGCTTTAAAGCCTATGGTGCCCCAGTTCAAGATAAAAATGTTTTTTTTTTACGTTCTACAGGGTGCGCCATTTCTATGGATACACCTTAATAAAATGGGAATGGTTGGCGAAACTTTTCAAGATGGGTGGTGACCATGGCGGCCATTTTGAATCCAACTTTTGTTTTTTCAATAGGAAGAGGGTCATGTGACACATCAAACTTATTGGGAATTTCACAAGAAAAACAATGATGTGCTCGGTTTTAACGTAACTTTATTCTTTCATGAGTTATTTACAAGTTTCTGACCACTTATAAAATGTGTTCAATGTGCTGCCCATTGTGTTGGATTGTCAATGCAACCCTCTTCTCTATATACTGCTATATACTACTATATACACCGCAGGAGAAATGCTAGCACAGGCTTCCAGTATCCGTATACACTGCTGTATACTACTATATACACCGCAGGAGAAATGCTAGCACAGGCTTCCAGTATCCGTATACACTGCTATATACTACTATATACACCGCAGGAGAAATGCTAGCACAGGCTTCCAGTATCCGTATACACTGCTATATACTACTATATACACCGCAGGAGAAATGCTAGCACAGGCTTCCAGTATCCGTATACACTGCTATATACTGCTATATACACCGCAGGAGAAATGCTAGCACAGGCTTCCAGTATCTGTCTACACTGCTATATACTACTATATACACCGCAGGAGAAATGCTAGCACAGGCTTCCAGTATCCGTATACACTGCTATATACTACTATATACACCGCAGGAGAAATGCTAGCACAGGCTTCCAGTATCTGTCTACACTGCTATATACTACTATATACACCGCAGGAGAAATGCTAGCACAGGCTTCCAGTATCCGCATACACTGCTATATACTACTATATACACCGCAGGAGAAATGCTAGCACAGGCTTCCAGTATCCGTATACACTGCTATATACTACTATATACACCCCAGGAGAAATGCTAGCACAGGCTTCCAGTATCTGTATACACTGCTATATACTACTATATACACCGCAGGAGAAATGCTAGCACAGGCTTCCAGTATCCGTATACACTGCTATGTACTACTATATACACCGCAGGAGAAATGCTAGCACAGGCTTCCAGTATCCGTATACACTGCTATATACTACTTTATACACCGCAGGAGAAATGCTAGCACAGGCTTCCAGTATCCGTATACACTGCTATATACTACTATATACACCGCAGGAGAAATGCTAGCACAGGCTTCCAGTATCCGTATACACTGCTATATACTACTATATACACCGCAGGAGAAATGCTAGCACAGGCTTCCAGTATCCGTAGTTTCAGGTGCTGCACATCTCGTATCTTCACAGCATAGACAATTGCCTTCAGATGACCCCAAAGATAAAAGTCTAAGGGGGTCAGATCGGGAGACCTTGGGGGCCATTCAACGGGCCCACGATGACCAATCCACTTTCCAGGAAACTGTTCATCTAGGAATCCTGGCACGTTCCCTGAGTTTTTCCAGCAAGATGGTGACCACCACATTATGGGTGTCAGGTCCGAGCATTCCTAGATGAACAGTTTCCTGGAAAGTGGATTGGTCATCGTGGGCCCGTTGAATGGCCCCCAAGGTCTCCCGATCTGACCCCCTTAGACTTTTATCTTTGGGGTCATCTGAAGGCAATTGTCTATGCTGTGAAGATACGAGATGTGCAGCACCTGAAACTACGGATACTGGAAGCCTGTGCTAGCATTTCTCCTGCGGTGTATATAGTAGTATATAGCAGTGTATACGGATACTAGAAGCCTGTGCTAGCATTTCTCCTGCGGTGTATATAGTAGTATATAGCAGTGTATACGGATACTGGAAGCCTGTGCTAGCATTTCTCCTGCGGTGTATATAGTAGTATATAGCAGTGTATACGGATACTGGAAGCCTGTGCTGGCATTTCTCCTGCGGTGTATATAGTAGTATATAGCAGTGTATACGGATACTGGAAGCCTGTGCTAGCATTTCTCCTGCGGTGTATATAGTAGTATATAGCAGTGTATACGGATACTGGAAGCCAGTGCTAGCATTTCTCCTGCGGTGTATATAGTAGTATACAGCAGTGTATACGGATACTGGAAGCCTGTGCTAGCATTTCTCCTGCGGTGTATATAGTAGTATATAGCAGTGTATACGGATACTGGAAGCCTGTGCTAGCATTTCTCCTGCGGTGTATATAGTAGTATATAGCAGTGTAAACGGATACTGGAAGCCTGTGCTAGCATTTCTCCTGCGGTGTATATAGTAGCATATAGCAGTGTATACGGATACTGGAAGCCTGTGCTAGCATTTCTCCTGCGGTGTATATAGTAGTATATAGCCGTGTATACAGATACTGGAAGCCTGTGCTAGCATTTCTCCTGCGGTGTATATAGTTGTATACAGCAGTGTATACGGATACTGGAAGCCTGTGCTAGCATTTCTCCTGCGGTGTATATAGTAGTATATAGCAGTGTATACGGATACTGGAAGCCTGTGCTGGCATTTCTCCTGCGGTGTATATAGTAGTATATAGCAGTGTATACGGATACTGGAAGCCTGTGCTGGCATTTCTCCTGCGGTGTATATAGTAGTATATAGCAGTGTATACGGATACTGGAAGCCTGTGCTAGCATTTCTCCTGCGGTGTATATAGTAGTATATAGAAGTGTATACGGATACTGGAAGCCTGTGCTAGCATTTCTCCTGCGGTGTATATAGTAGTATATAGCAGTGTATACGGATACTGGAAGCCTGTGCTGGCATTTCTCCTGCGGTGTATATAGTAGTATATAGCAGTGTATACGGATACTGGAAGCCTGTGCTGGCATTTCTCCTGCGGTGTATATAGTAGTATATAGCAGTGTATACGGATACTGGAAGCCTGTGCTAGCATTTCTCCTGCGGTGTATATAGTAGTACATAGCAGTGTATACGGATACTGGAAGCCTGTGCTAGCATTTCTCCTGCGGTGTATATATTAGTATATAGAAGTGTATACGGATACTGGAAGCCTGTGCTAGCATTTCTCCTGCGGTGTATATAGTAGTATACAGCAGTGTATACGGATACTGGAAGCCTGTGTTAGCATTTCTCCTGCGGTGTATATAGTAGTATATAGCAGTGTATACGGATACTGGAAGCCTGTGCTGGCATTTCTCCTGCGGTGTATATAGTAGTATATAGCAGTGTATACGGATACTGGAAGCCTGTGCTAGCATTTCTCCTGCGGTGTATATAGTAGTATATAGCAGTGTATACAGATACTGGAAGCCTGTGCTAGCATTTCTCCTGCGGTGTATATAGTAGTATATAGCAGTGTATACGGATACTGGAAGCCTGTGCTAGCATTTCTCCTGCGGTGTATATAGTAGTATACAGCAGTGTATACGGATACTGGAAGCCTGTGTTAGCATTTCTCCTGCGGTGTATATAGTAGTATATAGCAGTGTATACGGATACTGGAAGCCTGTGTTAGCATTTCTCCTGCGGTGTATATAGTAGTATATAGCAGTGTATACGGATACTGGAAGCCTGTGCTAGCATTTCTCCTGCGGTGTATATAGTAGTATATAGCAGTATATAGAGAAGAGGGTTACATTGACAATCCAACACAATGGGCAGCACATTGAACACATTTTATAAGTGGTCAGAAACTTGTAAATAACTCATGAAAGAATAAAGTTACGTTAAAACCGAGCACATCATTGTTTTTCTTGTGAAATTCCCAATAAGTTTGATGTGTCACATGACCCTCTTCCTAATGAAAAAACAAAAGTTGGATTCAAAATGGCCGACTTCAAAATGGCCGCCATGGTCACCACCCATCTTGAAAAGTTTCCTCCCTCACATATACTAATGTGCCACAAACAGGAAGATAATATCACCAACCATTCCCATTATATTAAGGTGTATCCATAGAAATGGCGCCCCCTGTAGATTATATAAATCAGTACAAACTTACGCGCAGGGACGTGCACAGGTTGACAAGAAAGGGGGCTTGAACCCCTGCCCTTTTGATGTTCCTCCTAAAAATGTATGTTGTTCAGTGTACATACCGTAAATAAGCCCTAGTGTGTTTTTTGTGACTAAAATTAATATAAGACCCGCTCTTATTTTCGGAGAAACACAGGTATGTAGGCATTTATATAAATGTTTATGAGAAGTGCCCTATTTTTAAAGGGGTACTCCGGTGGAAAACTTTTTATTTTATTTATTTTTTTAGTATCAATGGGTGCCAAAAAGTTAAACATATTTGTAAATTAATTCTAGTAAAAAATCTTAATCCTTCAGGTACTTATTAGCTGCTTCATACTACAGAGAAAATTATTTTCTTTTTGGAACACAGAGCTCTCTGCTGACATCACGAGCACAGTGCTCTCTGCTGGCATCTCTGTTCATTTTAAGAACTGTCCAGAGTAGGAGAAAATCCCCATAGAAAACCTTTCCTGCTCTGGACAGTTCCTAAAATGGACAGAGATGTCAGCAGAGAGCACTGTGCTCGTGATGTCAGCAGAGAGCTCTGTGTTCCAAAAAGAGAAGAATTTCCTCTGTAGTATTCAGCAGCTAATAAGTACTGGAAGGATTAAGATTTTTTAATAGAAGCAATTTACAAATCTGTTTAACTTTCTGGCACCAGTTGATTTAAAAAATAATGTTTTCCACCGGAGTACCCCTTTAAGTTCAGCCCCTGCCCCACAAAATGTCTGTGCACATCCCTGCTTATGCTAGATGCCACCAACATTGATACATCCAAACTGGGTTCACTTTTGGGCATTGGGCATCTTCAACCCCCTGGTGAATAGGACCCCGGGCTCCTTGCGGGAGAGAAAACACTTGATCTGGATTATTGATCTCCAAACTGCGGACCTCTAGATGCTGCAAAATTACAACTCCCAGCATGCCCGGACAGCCGTTGGCTGTCCGGGCATGCTGGGAGTTGTAGTTTTGCCGTTGGCTGTCCGGGCATGCTGGGAGTTGTAGTTTTGCCGTTGGCTGTCCGGGCATGCTGGGAGTTGTAGTTTTGCCGTTGGCTGTCCGGGCATGCTGGGAGTTGTAGTTTTGCCGTTGGCTGTCGGGGCATGCTGGGAGTTGTAGTTTTGCCGTTGGCTGTCCGGGCATGCTGGGAGTTGTAGTTTTGCCGTTGGCTGTCCGGGCATGGTGGGAGTTGTAGTTTTGCCGTTGGCTGTCCGGGCATGCTGGGAGTTGTAGTTTTGCCGTTGGCTGTCGGGGCATGCTGGGAGTTGTAGTTTTGCCGTTGGCTGTCCGGGCATGCTGGGAGTTGTAGTTTTGCCGTTGGCTGTCGGGGCATGCTGGGAGTTGTAGTTTTGCCGTTGGCTGTCCGGGCATGCTGGGAGTTGTAGTTTTGCCGTTGGCTGTCCGGGCATGGTGGGAGTTGTAGTTTTGCCGTTGGCTGTCCGGGCATGCTGGGAGTTGTAGTTTTGCCGTTGGCTGTCGGGGCATGCTGGGAGTTGTAGTTTTGCCGTTGGCTGTCCGGGCATGCTGGGAGTTGTAGTTTTGCCGTTGGCTGTCCGGGCATGCTGGGAGTTGTAGTTTTGCCGTTGGCTGTCCGGGCATGCTGGGAGTTGTAGTTTTGCCGTTGGCTGTCCGGGCATGCTGGGAGTTGTAGTTTTGCCGTTGGCTGTCCGGGCATGCTGGGAGTTGTAGTTTTGCCGTTGGCTGTCCGGGCATGCTGGGAGTTGTAGTTTTGCCGTTGGCTGTCCGGGCATGCTGGGAGTTGTAGTTTTGCCGTTGGCTGTCCGGGCATGCTGGGAGTTGTAGTTTTGCCGTTGGCTGTCCGGGCATGCTGGGAGTTGTAGTTTTGCCGTTGGCTGCCCGGGCATGCTGGCAGTTGTAGTTTTGCCGTTGGCTGTCCGGGCATGCTGGGAGTTGTAGTTTTGCAACATCTGGAAGTTAACAGTTTGCAGATTACGACACTAGATGTATTGGCGTTATACTCATGTATCCCTCATGTGGCAAATGTTCCCAGATCTTATTATTTTATTCCTAGATCTTATTATTTTGAGAAGTATAAGAAGATTCTTATTCGTTATGGTTATTACTATGGCGGTCACGTCTCTTTAGGAACATGTGGTGGGTGACCCACGGTGATGGCAGGACCACGGGGTGTAGCGATGTAGGTGGATGGGGCAGATGGTATTAACCCCAGGGGCAAGGTGTGATTAATCCCTAATGTTCGTGACGCCAGAGTGGCTTTCGGGTACCGGAACCACACGAACGGTATCTCCGCTATCCGCAGTGAAATGAGAGTCCACAACCAGGTTTAACGGAGGCTTTACTGAGGTCAGACAGGTGTTATAGTCTCTACAGCTCGGCCAGAATCCCAGAGAGGTGGCCAGGAACAAAGAAGGACCGCGCAGCTTGCTGGGACCAATTAGACTTGTAATAGAATTGACTTGAGGCTAGACTAGACTGTAGGCCGTGGCAGCAGACATAGACTTGACTTAATGGAATGACGGTAGATTTGAGGCCTTCCAGGTGCTGGACACTAGCACTGAGATCTCTGGAGTTGGCTGTGTGGTGTCCCGGTACCGAACCTAGTTCTGTACCATCCTTAAGTCCCCTCAGGAAGAGTTCCTTAGGTTCACAGGGCTCTCCTGCAGGGCTTCCCCCAGGTTATGTTATATTACGTGTATTGTATAAATGCCATGTGTATTAATTATGTTCATTTAATGTGATTGTTCATTTGTCTAAAGTTGTACACAGTGTATAGAGTGTTGGTCATGTGACCTGCAGTCACATGACATACCCAGAGCTCCAAGGGCACAGGTACCCCAGGCAACCAGCTACAAAGCCTAAAGACCAGCAGCCACTTCTAAACTGTAAGTCAAAGCTACTTCTACAAATCAAGTACCGTATTTTTCGTCCTATAGGACGCACCGGCGTATAAGACGCACCCAATTTTTAGGGGCAAAATCTTAAAAAATAAAGATTTTGAACCCAATAGTGGTCTTCAACCTGCGGTCCTCCAGATGTTGCAAAACTTCAACTCCCAGCATGCCCGGACAGCCGTTGGCTGTCCGGGCATGCTGGGAGTTGTAGTTTTACAACATCTGCAGGTCCGCAGATTGAAGACCACTGCAGGAGGAGGTAATACTCACGTGTCCCCGCCGCTCCGGACCCGTCACCGCTGCCCTGGATGTCGCTCCATCGCTGTCACCGTGTCCCCGTCGTTCCGGAACGTCTCTGCTGCCGGCCGGGTATCCTCGCTCTCCGTCGCCGCCATCACGTCGTTACGCACGCCGACGTACGTACGCGACGACGTGATGACGAGGAAGGAGAGCGCCGGCATACAGGGGATCCCTGAACGGAGAAGACACCGAGGAGGCAGGTAAGGTCCCCCCCGGTGTCCTGTAAGCACTAACCCGGCTATTCAGTCGGGCTGTTCGGGACCGCCGCGGTGAAATCGCGGCGGTCCCGAACAGCCCGACTGAACAGCCGGGTTAGTGTCACTTTCCCTTCAGACGCGGCGGTCAGCTTTGATCGCCGCGTCTGAAGGGTTAATACAGGGCATCACCGCGATCGGTGATGTCCTGTATTAGCCGCGGGTCCCGGCCGTTGATGGCCGCAGGGACCGCCGCGACAGGGGTGCATTCGCCGTATAAGACGCACCGACTTTTTCCCCCCAGTTTTGGGGAAGAAAAAGTGCGTCTTATACGGCGAAAAATACGGTACCTACTGTCAAGCTGAAGTTATATCAGTAGTACAGTGGCCTGCATAATTAATACCGTAACTACAAGTCCAAGCAAGCCTGCGAGGTTCCCTGTGTCCCGGTCACCACTGTGGAAACAGCATAACTGTAAAGACTGTTTCCTGCATATTACAAGTAAAAGTTCCAGTTACTTCAAACCCTTGCTGTGGACCTTCATTCATTGCATGCCGTTTCTGGGCTGGTTGTCGGCGGTCCCTATACCGAAACAACCACATCCTGGCGTCACGAACACTAAGGGGTTAACAACATCTTGCCCCCGGTGTTAATACCACCAGACCCATTGCAACACATCCATTGCAACACCCCGTGGTCACCACAGCTGTTCCTCAGCAGGGAGCATAAGAGAGATTCTGGTGGAAAAGAGAGAGGGGCTGAGCCAAAGCCCATTGGTCAAGCTGCGGGTCATGTGTTAAACTGGTGCCCTCTGGGTAACATGTGATAACATAAACATAACATGTGATATTTCACAGGTCCTTTAGACATTTACTGGAGTCCTCCACAGGTCCTTTAGATTAGCTATATATTAATACACTGACTATAATCCTATGACAATAAATGACACCATAGTAACATCAGGGGAGACACTGCAGGGGAGCCCCCAGGTCACTGAGGGACTCAACCTGACAGGGCCCAAGTGTAGTGCAGGACTATGTCCTGTACTGGGACATTACAAACATAATTACTTAATATTCGACGGCACATGGAGGGAGCATAATGCCCCCCCCCCCCCCCCCCCCCACACACACACGCACAATTTCTCGCTCTCTTCCTTGTACACTTTACATTTACTCAATTTGGTATTAGAATTAAAAAAATTTTTTTTTTTTTTATTACTATTACTTTATAAAACAATTACCGTATTTATCGGCGTATAACACGCACTTTTTAGCCTAAAGTCTACGTGCGTGTTATACGCCGATACACCCCCAGGAAAGGCAGGGGGAGAGAGGCCGTCGCTGCCCGCTTCTCTCCCCCTGCCTTTCCTGGGGTCTAGAGCCCTGCTGCCGGCCCTTCTCACCCCCTGGCTATCGGCGCCGCTGCCCGTTCTGTCCCCCTGACTATCGGCGCCGTTGCCCCGTTACCTCCCTCCATCCCCGGTGGCATAATTACCTGTTGCCGGGGTCGGGTCCGCGCTGCTTCAGGCCTCCGGCGTGCGTCCCCTGCGTCGTTGCTTTGCGCTGCATGGCGCTGCGCATGACGTCAGTGCACCGCGCTGTGCAGCGCATAGCAACGACGCAGGGGACGCACGCCGGAGGCCTGAAGCAGCGCGGACCCGACCCTGGCAACGGGTAATTATGCCACCGGGGATGGGGGGAGGCAACGGGGCAGCGGCGCCGATAGTCAGGGGGACAGAACGGGCAGCGGCGCCGATAGCCAGGGGGAGAGAAGGGCCGGCAGCAGGGCTCTAGACCCCAGGAAAGGCAGGGGGAGAGAAGCGGGCAGCGACGGCCTCTCTCCCCCTGCCTTTCCTGGGGGTATATCGGGGTATACACGCGCACACACGCACCCTCATTTTACTATGGATATTTGGGTAAAAAACTTTTTTTACCCAAATATCCTTGGTAAAATGAGGGTGCGTGTTATAGGCCGGTGCGTGGTATACCCCGATAAATACGGTAAACATCAAGATTAAACACAGTCAATGATGTTTTTGTTTCCCCTGTTGTTGCGCCTGCAGTTTTTTTGCGCAAGAATTCATAAAAGGAGCAAGCTTTTTCATATGCGTAGCTCCAAAAGGGAATCTGAAAGCAGCGTCCCCCGCACTAAGCTATTGTTACTGCCTGATCGAAATGGTGTTTACCTTATTTTCCTAGGTGTTGCCTGTCACGATGCCGGCTGGCAGGTAGTGGATCCTCTGTGCCAGAGAGGGATTGGCGTGGACCGTGCTAGTGGATCGGTTCTAAGTCACTACTGGTTTTCACCAGAGCCCGCCGCAAAGCGGGATGGTCTTGCTGCGGCGGTAGTGACCAGGTCGTATCCACTAGCAACGGCTCACCTCTCTGGCTGCTGAAGATAGGCGCGGTACAAGGGAGTAGACAGAAGCAAGGTCGGACGTAGCAGAAGGTCGGGGCAGGCAGCAAGGATCGTAGTCAGGGGCAACGGCAGGAGGTCTGGAACACAGGCTAGGAACACACAAGGAAACGCTTTCACTGGCACAATGGCAACAAGATCCGGCAAGGAAGTGCAGGGGAAGTGAGGTGATATAGGGAAGTGCACAGGTGAAGACACTAATTGGAATCACTGCGCCAATCAGCGGCGCAGTGGCCCTTTAAATCGCAAAGACCCGGCGCGCGCGCGCCCTAGAGAGCGGGGCCGCGCGCGCCGGGACAGGACCGAGGGAGAGCGAGTCAGGTACGGGAGCCGGGGTGCGCATCGCGAGCGGGCGCTACCCGCATCGCGAATCGCATCCCGGCTGGAAGCGGAATCGCAGCGCCCCGGGTCAGTGGATCTGACCGGAGCGCTGCAGCGGGGAGAGTGTAGCGAGCGCTCCGGGGAGGAGCGGGGACCCGGAGCGCTCGGCGTAACAGTACCCCCCCCCCTTGGGTCTCCCCCTCTTCTTAGAGCCTGAGAACCTGAGGAGCAGACTTTTGTCTAGGATGTTGTCCTCAGGTTCCCAGGATCTCTCTTCAGGACCACAACCCTCCCAGTCCACTAAAAAAAAAGTTTTCCCTCTGACCTTTTTAGAAGCTAAGATCTCTTTGACAGAGAAGATGTCCGAGGAGCCGGAAACAGGAGTGGGAGGAACAGATTTGGGAGAAAAACGGTTGAGGATGAGTGGTTTAAGAAGAGAGACGTGAAAGGCATTAGGGATACGAAGAGAAGGAGGAAGAAGAAGTTTGTAAGAGACAGGATTAATTTGACACAAAATTTTGAAAGGACCAAGATAGCGTGGTCCCAACTTGTAGCTAGGGACACGGAAGCGGACATATTTAGCGGAGAGCCATACCTTGTCTCCAGGGGAAAAAACGGGAGGAGCTCTTCTTTTCTTATCCGCGAACTTCTTCATGCGTGATGAAGCCTGTAAGAGAGAATTTTGGGTCTCTCTCCATATGATGGAAAGGTCACGAGAAATTTCATCCACAGCGGGCAGACCAGAGGGCAAGGGGGTAGGGAGGGGGGGAAGAGGGTGACGGCCGTACACCACGAAAAATGGGGATTTGGAGGAAGATTCAGAGACTCTGAAGTTATACGAGAATTCGGCCCATGGAAGGAGATCTGCCCAGTCATCCTGGCGGGAGGAAACAAAATGTCGCAAATAATCACCCAAGACCTGGTTAATTCTTTCTACTTGTCCATTGGACTGGGGATGATATGCAGAAGAAAAATTTAATTTAATCTTGAGTTGTTTACAGAGAGCCCTCCAGAATTTAGACACGAATTGGACGCCTCTATCCGAGACGATCTGCGTAGGCAACCCGTGAAGACGAAAAATGTGTACAAAAAATTGTTTAGCCAACTGAGGCGCTGAAGGAAGACCAGGAAGAGGGATGAAATGTGCCATTTTGGAGAATCGATCAACGACCACCCAAATAACAGTGTTGCCACGGGAAGGGGGTAAATCAGTAATAAAATCCATACCAATCAGAGACCAAGGCTGTTCGGGGACAGGCAGGGGATGAAGAAAACCAGCGGGCTTCTGGCGAGGAGTCTTATCCCGGGCACAGAGAGTGCAGGCTCGCACAAAGTCCACAACATCCGTCTCCAGAGTCGGCCACCAATAGAAGCGGGAGATGAGTTGCACAGATTTCTTGATGCCCACATGACCTGCGAGATGGGAGGAGTGACCCCATTTGAGGATTCCGAGGCGTTGGCGTGGAGAAACAAAGGTCTTTCCTGGAGGAGTTTGCCTGATGGAGGCAGGAGAAGTGGAGATCAGGCAGTCAGGTGGAATGATGTGTTGCGGAGAGAGTTCAACTTCTGAGGCATCCGAGGAACGAGAGAGAGCATCGGCCCTAATGTTCTTATCGGCAGGACGAAAGTGAATCTCAAAATTAAATCGGGCAAAGAACAGAGACCACCGGGCCTGGCGAGGATTCAGCCGTTGGGCAGACTGGAGGTAGGAGAGGTTCTTGTGGTCGGTGTAAATAATAACTGGAAATCTTGATCCCTCCAGCAGATGCCTCCATTCCTCAAGTGCTAATTTAATGGCTAGAAGCTCTCGATCCCCGATGGAGTAGTTCCTCTCCGCCGGAGAGAAGGTCCTAGAAAAAAAACCACAAGTGACAGCATGCCCGGAAGAATTTTTTTGTAGAAGAACAGCTCCAGCTCCCACTGAGGAGGCATCAACCTCCAATAGGAAGGGTTTGGAAGGGTCAGGTCTGGAGAGCACGGGAGCCGAAGAAAAGGCAGACTTGAGTCGTTTAAAGGCGTCTTCCGCTTGAGGAGGCCAAGACTTGGGATCGGCATTTTTTTTGGTTAAAGCCACGATAGGAGCCACAACGGTAGAAAAATGTGGAATAAATTGCCTGTAATAATTGGCGAACCCCAAAAAGCGTTGGATAGCACGGAGTCCGGAGGGGCGTGGCCAATCTAAGACGGCAGAGAGTTTGTCTGGATCCATTTGTAGTCCCTGGCCAGAGACCAAATATCCTAGAAAAGGAAGAGATTGGCATTCAAACAGACATTTCTCAATTTTGGCATAGAGTTGATTGTCACGAAGTCTCTGAAGAACCATACGGACATGCTGGCGGTGTTCTTCTAGATTGGCAGAAAAAATTAGGATATCGTCCAGAAATACAACAACACAGGAGTATAACAGATCACGAAAAATTTCATTAACAAAGTCTTGGAAGACAGCAGGGGCGTTGCACAGGCCAAAGGGCATGACCAGATACTCAAAGTGTCCATCTCTGGTGTTAAATGCCGTTTTCCACTCATCCCCCTCTCTGATGCGGATGAGGTTATAGGCGCCTCTTAAGTCCAATTTAGTAAAGATGTGGGCACCTTGGAGGCGATCAAAGAGTTCAGAGATGAGGGGTAGGGGGTAGCGGTTCTTAACCGTGATTTTATTAAGACCGCGGTAGTCAATGCAAGGACGTAGGGAGCCATCTTTTTTGGACACAAAGAAAAATCCGGCTCCGGCAGGAGAGGAGGATTTACGGATAAAGCCCTTTTTTAAATTTTCCTGGACGTATTCAGACATGGCAAGAGTCTCTGGGGCAGAGAGAGGATAAATTCTGCCCCGGGGTGGAGTAGTGCCCGGGAGGAGGTCGATAGGACAATCATAAGGCCTGTGAGGAGGTAGAGTCTCAGCTTGTTTTTTGCAGAAAACATCCGCGAAGTCCATATAGGCCTTAGGGAGACCGGTTACTGGAGGAACCACAGAGTCACGGCAAGGGTTACTGGGAACCGGTTTTAGACAGTCCTTGGAACAAGAGGGCCCCCAACTCTTGATCTCCCCAGTGGACCAATCCAGGGTTGGGGAATGAAGTTGAAGCCAGGGAAGTCCAAGGAGAATTTCCGAGGTGCAATTGGGGAGGACCAAAAGTTCAATCCTCTCGTGATGAGATCCGATGCTCATTAGAAGGGGCTCCGTGCGGAAACGTATGGTACAGTCCAATCTTTCATTGTTTACACAATTGATGTAAAGGGGTCTGGCGAGACTGGTCACTGGGATGTTGAACCTGTTGACGAGAGAGGCCAAAATAAAATTTCCTGCAGATCCAGAGTCCAAGAAGGCCACAGTAGAGAAGGAGAAGGCAGAGGCAGACATCCGCACAGGCACAGTAAGACGTGGAGAAGCAGAGTAGACATCAAGGACTGTCTCACCTTTGTGCGGAGTCAGCGTACGTCTTTCCAGGCGGGGAGGACGGATAGGACAATCCCTCAGGAAGTGTTCGGTACTAGCACAGTACAGGCAGAGGTTCTCCATGCGGCGTCGTGTCCTCTCTTGAGGTGTCAGGCGAGACCGGTCGACCTGCATAGCCTCCACGGCGGGAGGCACAGGAACAGATTGCAGGGGACCAGAGGAGAGAGGAGCCGAGGAGAAGAAACGCCTCGTGCGAACAGAGTCCATATCTTGGCGGAGCTCCTGACGCCTTTCGGAAAAACGCATGTCAATGCGAGTGGCTAGGTGAATAAGTTCATGTAGATTAGCAGGAATTTCTTGTGCGGCCAGAACATCTTTAATGTTGCTGGATAGGCCTTTTTTAAAGGTCGCGCAGAGGGCCTCATTATTCCAGGATAATTCTGAAGCAAGAGTACGGAATTGTACGGCATACTCGCCAACGGAAGAATTACCCTGGACCAGGTTCAACAGGGCAGTCTCAGCAGAAGAGGCTCGGGCAGGTTCCTCAAAGACACTTCGGATTTCCGAGAAGAAGGAGTGTACAGAGGCAGTGACGGGGTCATTGCGGTCCCAGAGCGGTGTGGCCCAAGACAGGGCTTTTCCAGACAGAAGGCTGACTACGAAAGCCACCTTAGACCTTTCAGTGGGAAACAGGTCCGACATCATCTCCAGATGCAGGGAACATTGGGAAAGAAAGCCACGGCAAAACTTAGAGTCCCCATCAAATTTATCCGGCAAGGATAGGCGAAGACCAGGAGCGGCCACTCGCTGCGGAGGAGGTGCAGGAGCTGGCGGAGGAGATGACTGCTGAAGCTGTGGTAGTAACTGCTGTAGCATAACGGTCAGTTGAGACAGCTGTTGGCCTTGTTGCGCTATCTGTTGTGACTGCTGGGCGACCACCGTGGTAAGGTCAGCGACAACTGGCAGAGGAACTTCAGCGGGATCCAGGGCCGGATCTACTGTCACGATGCCGGCTGGCAGGTAGTGGATCCTCTGTGCCAGAGAGGGATTGGCGTGGACCGTGCTAGTGGATCGGTTCTAAGTCACTACTGGTTTTCACCAGAGCCCGCCGCAAAGCGGGATGGTCTTGCTGCGGCGGTAGTGACCAGGTCGTATCCACTAGCAACGGCTCACCTCTCTGGCTGCTGAAGATAGGCGCGGTACAAGGGAGTAGACAGAAGCAAGGTCGGACGTAGCAGAAGGTCGGGGCAGGCAGCAAGGATCGTAGTCAGGGGCAACGGCAGGAGGTCTGGAACACAGGCTAGGAACACACAAGGAAACGCTTTCACTGGCACAATGGCAACAAGATCCGGCAAGGAAGTGCAGTGGAAGTGAGGTGATATAGGGAAGTGCACAGGTGAAGACACTAATTGGAATCACTGCGCCAATCAGCGGCGCAGTGGCCCTTTAAATCGCAAAGACCCGGCGCGCGCGCGCCCTAGGGAGCGGGGCCGCGCGCGCCGGGACAGGACCGAGGGAGAGCGAGTCAGGTACGGGAGCCGGGGTGCGCATCGCGAGCGGGCGCTACCCGCATCGCGAATCGCATCCCGGCTGGAAGCGGAATCGCAGCGCCCCGGGTCAGTGGATCTGACCGGAGCGCTGCAGCGGGGAGAGTGTAGCGAGCGCTCCGGGGAGGAGCGGGGACCCGGAGCGCTCGGCGTAACATTGCCGTTCTTGATATAACACTAAACATTTGAATATGTAAATTGGGGTAATCGGTGCACTTGGGGCACTTCCTAGACCTGAGGTGCACTGGTCCTACTTCTTAGCCAGACCCTATTCGGCACATAGCTACTATGCCCTAAGATCCTGCGCATGCGCAGTGGTAGTCAAGACTTGCTTTGCTGGAGATCAGGGCCAGCTCTGCCTATAGGCAAAATAGGCAGCTGCCTAGAGCGCCCACTTGCTTGGGGCGCCGCTCTGTCTCAGTAGTAAGGTGATGAGGAAGAGGTCTGTTACAGTGTGTCACCCAGTAGTCAACGGGCCAATGGGTGGCAAAATTAGCTTTTGCCTAGGGTGGCAAAAATCCTTGGAGATCTGAGTGCGCACGCGCAGAAGAAGGAGAAATTGAATATTTATTTGAAGGCGTGAATTTAGAGGGAAGGAGCTAGGGGCTGGCGGTTCCTAGGAAAATAAGGTAAACACCATTTTGATCAGCGTCACCTGCACTAACAGGTAATACCAGGTTAGTATGGGGGACGCTGATTTAAGTTTCCCTTTAGAAGGCATTAATAGTGGGGGGGACCAGTACTTTGTAGGACACAAAAGGGGGGGGGTGTCAGAGAAGTTGTGACAGTCTTCATAGAGAAGATAAGGGAAAGTGAACAACTAGGATCAGAGAAGACGCCACTTGTGGGTCACTGAATGTATCACTGTAATCACTTATATGAGGTCTACAAGGTTATACCTTGCAGGTCTATGTCACCATTTTGCGGGCACAGTATGGCGATATTATTGGGTATATGGATGTATGCGGTGGATATTTGTGGTCATGGGGTGGAGGGACTATTTTGCCCCTGTATAATGATAGTTAGTGTGGTGTTTTTTAAAATAGTGGGTCTACAGCTGTTGCAAAACTACAACTCTCAGCATGTCCGGACAGCCTTTGGCTGTCCGGGCATGCTGGGAGTTGTAGTTTTGCAACAGCTGGAGACACACTTTTTGAAAAACACTGAGTTAGAGCATATATCATTAGCGCATTACTGTGTTATTTAGAGATATTGTCACGATGCCGGCTGGCAGGTAGTGGACCCTCTGTGCCAGAGAGGGATTGGCGTGGACCGTGCTAGTGGACCGGTTCTAAGCCACTACTGGTTTTCACCAGAGCCCGCCGCAAAGCGGGATGGTCTTGCTGCGGCGGTAGTGACCAGGTCGTATCCACTAGCAACGGCTCACCTCTCTGGCTGCTGAAGATAGGCGCGGTACAAGGGAGTAGGCAGAAGCAAGGTCGGACGTAGCAGAAGGTCGGGGCAGGCAGCAAGGATCGTAGTCAGGGGCAACGGCAGAAGGTCTGGAAACACAGGCAAGGAACACACAAGGAACGCTTTCACTGGCACTAAGGCAACAAGATCCGGCAAGGGAGTGCAAGGGAAGTGAGGTAATATAGGGAAGTGCACAGGTGAAAACCCTAATTGGAACCACTGCGCCAATCAGCGGCGCAGTGGCCCTTTAAATCGCAGAGACCCGGCGCGCGCGCGCCCTAGGGAGCGGGGCCGCGCGCGCCGGGACAGAACAGACGGGGAGCGAGTCAGGTAGGGGAGCCGGGGTGCGCATCGCGAGCGGGCGCTACCCGCATCGCGAATCGCATCCCGGCTGGCAGCAGGATCGCAGCGCCCCGGGTCAGAGGACGTGACCGGAGCGCTGCAGCGGAGGGAGTGAAGCGAGCGCTCCGGGGAGGAGCGGGGACCCGGAGCGCTCGGCGTAACAGTACCCCCCCCCTTGGGTCTCCCCCTCTTCTTGGAGCCTGAGAACCTGAGGAGCAGACTTTTGTCAAGGATGTTGTCCTCAGGTTCCCAGGATCTCTCTTCAGGACCACAACCCTCCCAGTCTACTAAAAAAAAATTTTTCCCTCTGACCTTTTTGGCAGCCAAAATTTCCTTGACCGAGAAGACGTCCGAGGAGCCGGAAACAGGAGTGGGAGGAACAGATTTGGGAGAAAAACGGTTGAGGATGAGTGGTTTGAGAAGAGAGACGTGAAAGGCATTAGGGATACGAAGAGAAGGAGGAAGAAGAAGCTTATAAGAGACAGGATTAATTTGACACAAAATTTTGAAAGGACCAAGATAGCGTGGTCCCAACTTGTAGCTAGGGACACGGAAGCGGACATATTTAGCGGAGAGCCATACCTTGTCTCCAGGGGAAAAAACGGGGGGAGCTCTTCTTTTCTTATCCGCGAACCTCTTCATGCGTGAAGAAGCCTGTAAGAGAGAATTTTGGGTCTCTCTCCATATAATGGAAAGGTCACGAGAAATTTCATCCACAGCGGGCAGACCAGAGGGCAAGGGGGTAGGGAGGGGGGGAAGAGGGTGACGGCCGTACACCACGAAAAATGGGGATTTGGAGGAAGATTCAGAGACCCTGAAGTTATACGAAAATTCGGCCCATGGAAGGAGATCTGCCCAGTCATCCTGGCGGGAGGAAACAAAATGTCGCAAATAATCACCCAGGATCTGGTTAATTCTTTCTACTTGTCCATTGGACTGGGGATGATATGCAGAGGAAAAATTTAATTTAATCTTGAGTTGTTTACAGAGAGCCCTCCAGAATTTAGACACGAATTGGACCCCTCTATCCGAGACAATCTGCGTAGGCAACCCGTGAAGACGAAAAATGTGTACAAAAAATTGTTTAGCCAACTGAGGCGCAGAAGGAAGACCAGGAAGAGGGATGAAATGTGCCATTTTGGAGAATCGATCAACGACCACCCAAATAACGGTGTTGCCACGGGAAGGGGGTAAATCAGTAATAAAATCCATACCAATCAGAGACCAAGGCTGTTCGGGGACAGGCAGAGGATGAAGAAAACCAGCGGGCTTCTGGCGAGGAGTCTTATCCCGGGCACAGATAGTGCAGGCTCGCACAAAGTCCCCAACATCCGTCTCCAGAGTCGGCCACCAATAGAAGCGGGAGATGAGTTGCACAGATTTCTTGATGCCCGCATGACCTGCGAGATGGGAGGAGTGACCCCATTTGAGGATTCCGAGGCGTTGGCGTGGAGAAACAAAGGTCTTTCCTGGAGGAGTCTGCCTGATGGAGGCAGGAGAAGTGGAGATCAGGCAGTCAGGTGGAATGATGTGTTGCGGAGGGAGATCAACTTCTGAGGCATCCGAGGAACGAGAGAGAGCATCGGCCCTAATGTTCTTATCGGCAGGACGAAAGTGAATCTCAAAATTAAATCGGGCAAAGAACAGAGACCACCGGGCCTGGCGAGGATTTAGCCGTTGGGCCGACTGGAGGTAGGAGAGGTTCTTGTGGTCGGTGTAGATAATAACAGGAAATCTTGATCCCTCCAGCAGATGCCTCCATTCCTCAAGTGCTAATTTAATGGCTAGAAGCTCTCGATCCCCGATGGAGTAGTTCCTCTCCGCTGGAGAGAAGGTCCTAGAGAAAAAACCACAAGTGACAGCATGCCCGGAAGGATTTTTTTGTAGAAGAACAGCTCCAGCTCCTACTGAGGAGGCATCAACCTCCAATAGGAAGGGTTTGGAAGGGTCAGGTCTGGAGAGCACGGGAGCCGAAGAAAAGGCAGACTTGAGTCGTTTAAAGGAGTCTTCTGCTTGAGGAGGCCAGGACTTGGGATCAGCATTTTTCTTGGTTAAAGCCACGATAGGAGCCACAATGGTAGAAAAATGTGGAATAAATTGCCTGTAATAATTGGCGAACCCCAAAAAGCGTTGGATAGCACGGAGTCCGGAGGGGCGTGGCCAATTTAAGACGGCAGAGAGTTTGTCTGGATCCATCTGTAGTCCCTGGCCAGAGACCAAATATCCTAGAAAAGGAAGAGATTGGCATTCAAACAGACATTTCTCAATTTTGGCATAGAGTTGGTTGTCACGAAGTCTCTGAAGAACCATACGGACATGCTGGCGGTGTTCTTCTAGATTGGCAGAAAAAATTAGGATATCGTCCAGATATACCACAACACAGGAGTATAACAGATCACGAAAAATTTCATTGACAAAGTCTTGGAAGACGGCAGGGGCATTGCACAGTCCAAAGGGCATGACCAGATACTCAAAGTGTCCATCTCTGGTGTTAAATGCCGTTTTCCACTCGTCCCCCTCTCTGATGCGGATGAGGTTATAGGCGCCTCTTAAGTCCAATTTAGTGAAGATGTGGGCACCTTGGAGGCGATCAAAGAGTTCAGAGATGAGGGGTAAGGGGTAGCGGTTCTTAACCGTGATTTTATTAAGACCGCGGTAGTCAATGCAAGGACGTAGGGAGCCATCTTTTTTGGACACAAAGAAAAATCCGGCTCCGGCAGGAGAGGAGGATTTACGGATAAAGCCCTTTTTTAGATTCTCCTGGACGTATTCGGACATGGCAAGAGTCTCTGGGGCAGAGAGAGGATAAATTCTGCCCCGGGGTGGAGTAGTACCCGGGAGGAGGTCGATAGGGCAATCATAAGGCCTGTGAGGAGGTAGAGTCTCAGCTTGTTTTTTGCAGAAAACATCCGCGAAGTCCATATAGGCCTTAGGGAGACCGGTTACTGGAGGAACCACAGAGTTACGGCAAGGG
Source organism: Hyla sarda (assembly GCF_029499605.1). Taxonomy (NCBI): domain Eukaryota; kingdom Metazoa; phylum Chordata; class Amphibia; order Anura; family Hylidae; genus Hyla; species Hyla sarda. Next base: position 14,341,951 of record NC_079190.1, on the reverse strand, counting down.
TTACTGGGAACCGGTTTTAGACAGTTCTTGGAACAAGAGGACCCCCAACTCTTGATCTCCCCAGTGGACCAATCCAGGGTTGGGGAATGAAGTTGAAGCCAGGGAAGTCCAAGGAGAATCTCCGAGGTGCAATTGGGGAGGACCAAAAGTTCAATCCTCTCATGATGAGATCCGATGCTCATAAGAAGGGGCTCCGTGCGGAAACGTATGGTACAGTCCAATCTTTCATTATTTACACAATTGATGTAGAGGGGTCTGGCGAGACTGGTCACTGGGATGTTGAACCTGTTGACGAGAGAGGCCAAAATAAAATTTCCTGCAGATCCAGAGTCCAAGAAGGCCACTGTAGAGAAGGAGAAGGCAGAGGCAGACATCCGCACAGGCACAGTAAGACGTGGAGAAGCAGAGTAGACATCAAGGACTGTCTCACCTTTGTGCGGAGTCAGCGTACGTTTTTCCAGGCGGGGAGGACGGATAGGACAATCCCTCAGGAAGTGTTCGGTACTAGCACAGTACAGGCAGAGGTTCTCCATACGGCGTCGTGTCCTCTCTTGAGGTGTCAGGCGAGACCGGTCGACCTGCATAGCCTCCACGGCGGGAGGCACAGGAACAGATTGCAGGGGACCAGAGGAGAGAGGAGCCGAGGAGACGAAACGCCTCGTGCGAACAGAGTCCATATCTTGGCGGAGTTCCTGACGCCTTTCAGAAAAACGCATGTCAATGCGAGTGGCTAGGTGAATAAGTTCATGTAGATTAGCAGGAATTTCTCGTGCGGCCAGAACATCTTTAATGTTGCTGGATAGGCCTTTTTTGAAGGTCGCGCAGAGGGCCTCATTATTCCAGGACAATTCTGAAGCAAGTGTACGGAATTGTACGGCATACTCGCCAACGGAAGAATTACCCTGGACCAGGTTCAACAGGGCAGTCTCAGCAGAAGAGGCTCGGGCAGGTTCCTCAAAGACACTTCGGATTTCCGAGAAGAAGGAGTGTACAGAGGCAGTGACGGGGTCATTGCGGTCCCAGAGCGGTGTGGCCCATGACAGGGCTTTTCCGGACAGGAGACTGACTACGAAAGCCACCTTAGACCTTTCAGTGGGAAACAGGTCCGACATCATCTCCAGATGCAGGGAACATTGGGAAAGAAAGCCACGGCAAAACTTAGAGTCCCCATCAAATTTATCCGGCAAGGATAAGCGTATCCCAGGAGCGGCCACTCGCTGCGGAGGAGGTGCAGGAGCTGGCGGAGGAGATGACTGCTGAAGCTGTGGTAGCAACTGTTGTAGCATAACGGTCAGTTGAGACAGCTGTTGGCCTTGTTGCGCTATCTGTTGTGACTGCTGGGCGACCACCGTGGTGAGGTCAGCGACAACTGGCAGAGGAACTTCAGCGGGATCCATGGCCGGATCTACTGTCACGATGCCGGCTGGCAGGTAGTGGACCCTCTGTGCCAGAGAGGGATTGGCGTGGACCGTGCTAGTGGACCGGTTCTAAGCCACTACTGGTTTTCACCAGAGCCCGCCGCAAAGCGGGATGGTCTTGCTGCGGCGGTAGTGACCAGGTCGTATCCACTAGCAACGGCTCACCTCTCTGGCTGCTGAAGATAGGCGCGGTACAAGGGAGTAGGCAGAAGCAAGGTCGGACGTAGCAGAAGGTCGGGGCAGGCAGCAAGGATCGTAGTCAGGGGCAACGGCAGAAGGTCTGGAAACACAGGCAAGGAACACACAAGGAACGCTTTCACTGGCACTAAGGCAACAAGATCCGGCAAGGGAGTGCAAGGGAAGTGAGGTAATATAGGGAAGTGCACAGGTGAAAACCCTAATTGGAACCACTGCGCCAATCAGCGGCGCAGTGGCCCTTTAAATCGCAGAGACCCGGCGCGCGCGCGCCCTAGGGAGCGGGGCCGCGCGCGCCGGGACAGAACAGACGGGGAGCGAGTCAGGTAGGGGAGCCGGGGTGCGCATCGCGAGCGGGCGCTACCCGCATCGCGAATCGCATCCCGGCTGGCAGCAGGATCGCAGCGCCCCGGGTCAGAGGACGTGACCGGAGCGCTGCAGCGGAGGGAGTGAAGCGAGCGCTCCGGGGAGGAGCGGGGACCCGGAGCGCTCGGCGTAACAGTACCCCCCCCCTTGGGTCTCCCCCTCTTCTTGGAGCCTGAGAACCTGAGGAGCAGACTTTTGTCAAGGATGTTGTCCTCAGGTTCCCAGGATCTCTCTTCAGGACCACAACCCTCCCAGTCTACTAAAAAAAAATTTTTCCCTCTGACCTTTTTGGCAGCCAAAATTTCCTTGACCGAGAAGACGTCCGAGGAGCCGGAAACAGGAGTGGGAGGAACAGATTTGGGAGAAAAACGGTTGAGGATGAGTGGTTTGAGAAGAGAGACGTGAAAGGCATTAGGGATACGAAGAGAAGGAGGAAGAAGAAGCTTATAAGAGACAGGATTAATTTGACACAAAATTTTGAAAGGACCAAGATAGCGTGGTCCCAACTTGTAGCTAGGGACACGGAAGCGGACATATTTAGCGGAGAGCCATACCTTGTCTCCAGGGGAAAAAACGGGGGGAGCTCTTCTTTTCTTATCCGCGAACCTCTTCATGCGTGAAGAAGCCTGTAAGAGAGAATTTTGGGTCTCTCTCCATATAATGGAAAGGTCACGAGAAATTTCATCCACAGCGGGCAGACCAGAGGGCAAGGGGGTAGGGAGGGGGGGAAGAGGGTGACGGCCGTACACCACGAAAAATGGGGATTTGGAGGAAGATTCAGAGACCCTGAAGTTATACGAAAATTCGGCCCATGGAAGGAGATCTGCCCAGTCATCCTGGCGGGAGGAAACAAAATGTCGCAAATAATCACCCAGGATCTGGTTAATTCTTTCTACTTGTCCATTGGACTGGGGATGATATGCAGAGGAAAAATTTAATTTAATCTTGAGTTGTTTACAGAGAGCCCTCCAGAATTTAGACACGAATTGGACCCCTCTATCCGAGACAATCTGCGTAGGCAACCCGTGAAGACGAAAAATGTGTACAAAAAATTGTTTAGCCAACTGAGGCGCAGAAGGAAGACCAGGAAGAGGGATGAAATGTGCCATTTTGGAGAATCGATCAACGACCACCCAAATAACGGTGTTGCCACGGGAAGGGGGTAAATCAGTAATAAAATCCATACCAATCAGAGACCAAGGCTGTTCGGGGACAGGCAGAGGATGAAGAAAACCAGCGGGCTTCTGGCGAGGAGTCTTATCCCGGGCACAGATAGTGCAGGCTCGCACAAAGTCCCCAACATCCGTCTCCAGAGTCGGCCACCAATAGAAGCGGGAGATGAGTTGCACAGATTTCTTGATGCCCGCATGACCTGCGAGATGGGAGGAGTGACCCCATTTGAGGATTCCGAGGCGTTGGCGTGGAGAAACAAAGGTCTTTCCTGGAGGAGTCTGCCTGATGGAGGCAGGAGAAGTGGAGATCAGGCAGTCAGGTGGAATGATGTGTTGCGGAGGGAGATCAACTTCTGAGGCATCCGAGGAACGAGAGAGAGCATCGGCCCTAATGTTCTTATCGGCAGGACGAAAGTGAATCTCAAAATTAAATCGGGCAAAGAACAGAGACCACCGGGCCTGGCGAGGATTTAGCCGTTGGGCCGACTGGAGGTAGGAGAGGTTCTTGTGGTCGGTGTAGATAATAACAGGAAATCTTGATCCCTCCAGCAGATGCCTCCATTCCTCAAGTGCTAATTTAATGGCTAGAAGCTCTCGATCCCCGATGGAGTAGTTCCTCTCCGCTGGAGAGAAGGTCCTAGAGAAAAAACCACAAGTGACAGCATGCCCGGAAGGATTTTTTTGTAGAAGAACAGCTCCAGCTCCTACTGAGGAGGCATCAACCTCCAATAGGAAGGGTTTGGAAGGGTCAGGTCTGGAGAGCACGGGAGCCGAAGAAAAGGCAGACTTGAGTCGTTTAAAGGAGTCTTCTGCTTGAGGAGGCCAGGACTTGGGATCAGCATTTTTCTTGGTTAAAGCCACGATAGGAGCCACAATGGTAGAAAAATGTGGAATAAATTGCCTGTAATAATTGGCGAACCCCAAAAAGCGTTGGATAGCACGGAGTCCGGAGGGGCGTGGCCAATTTAAGACGGCAGAGAGTTTGTCTGGATCCATCTGTAGTCCCTGGCCAGAGACCAAATATCCTAGAAAAGGAAGAGATTGGCATTCAAACAGACATTTCTCAATTTTGGCATAGAGTTGGTTGTCACGAAGTCTCTGAAGAACCATACGGACATGCTGGCGGTGTTCTTCTAGATTGGCAGAAAAAATTAGGATATCGTCCAGATATACCACAACACAGGAGTATAACAGATCACGAAAAATTTCATTGACAAAGTCTTGGAAGACGGCAGGGGCATTGCACAGTCCAAAGGGCATGACCAGATACTCAAAGTGTCCATCTCTGGTGTTAAATGCCGTTTTCCACTCGTCCCCCTCTCTGATGCGGATGAGGTTATAGGCGCCTCTTAAGTCCAATTTAGTGAAGATGTGGGCACCTTGGAGGCGATCAAAGAGTTCAGAGATGAGGGGTAAGGGGTAGCGGTTCTTAACCGTGATTTTATTAAGACCGCGGTAGTCAATGCAAGGACGTAGGGAGCCATCTTTTTTGGACACAAAGAAAAATCCGGCTCCGGCAGGAGAGGAGGATTTACGGATAAAGCCCTTTTTTAGATTCTCCTGGACGTATTCGGACATGGCAAGAGTCTCTGGGGCAGAGAGAGGATAAATTCTGCCCCGGGGTGGAGTAGTACCCGGGAGGAGGTCGATAGGGCAATCATAAGGCCTGTGAGGAGGTAGAGTCTCAGCTTGTTTTTTGCAGAAAACATCCGCGAAGTCCATATAGGCCTTAGGGAGACCGGTTACTGGAGGAACCACAGAGTTACGGCAAGGGTTACTGGGAACCGGTTTTAGACAGTTCTTGGAACAAGAGGACCCCCAACTCTTGATCTCCCCAGTGGACCAATCCAGGGTTGGGGAATGAAGTTGAAGCCAGGGAAGTCCAAGGAGAATCTCCGAGGTGCAATTGGGGAGGACCAAAAGTTCAATCCTCTCATGATGAGATCCGATGCTCATAAGAAGGGGCTCCGTGCGGAAACGTATGGTACAGTCCAATCTTTCATTATTTACACAATTGATGTAGAGGGGTCTGGCGAGACTGGTCACTGGGATGTTGAACCTGTTGACGAGAGAGGCCAAAATAAAATTTCCTGCAGATCCAGAGTCCAAGAAGGCCACTGTAGAGAAGGAGAAGGCAGAGGCAGACATCCGCACAGGCACAGTAAGACGTGGAGAAGCAGAGTAGACATCAAGGACTGTCTCACCTTTGTGCGGAGTCAGCGTACGTTTTTCCAGGCGGGGAGGACGGATAGGACAATCCCTCAGGAAGTGTTCGGTACTAGCACAGTACAGGCAGAGGTTCTCCATACGGCGTCGTGTCCTCTCTTGAGGTGTCAGGCGAGACCGGTCGACCTGCATAGCCTCCACGGCGGGAGGCACAGGAACAGATTGCAGGGGACCAGAGGAGAGAGGAGCCGAGGAGACGAAACGCCTCGTGCGAACAGAGTCCATATCTTGGCGGAGTTCCTGACGCCTTTCAGAAAAACGCATGTCAATGCGAGTGGCTAGGTGAATAAGTTCATGTAGATTAGCAGGAATTTCTCGTGCGGCCAGAACATCTTTAATGTTGCTGGATAGGCCTTTTTTGAAGGTCGCGCAGAGGGCCTCATTATTCCAGGACAATTCTGAAGCAAGTGTACGGAATTGTACGGCATACTCGCCAACGGAAGAATTACCCTGGACCAGGTTCAACAGGGCAGTCTCAGCAGAAGAGGCTCGGGCAGGTTCCTCAAAGACACTTCGGATTTCCGAGAAGAAGGAGTGTACAGAGGCAGTGACGGGGTCATTGCGGTCCCAGAGCGGTGTGGCCCATGACAGGGCTTTTCCGGACAGGAGACTGACTACGAAAGCCACCTTAGACCTTTCAGTGGGAAACAGGTCCGACATCATCTCCAGATGCAGGGAACATTGGGAAAGAAAGCCACGGCAAAACTTAGAGTCCCCATCAAATTTATCCGGCAAGGATAAGCGTATCCCAGGAGCGGCCACTCGCTGCGGAGGAGGTGCAGGAGCTGGCGGAGGAGATGACTGCTGAAGCTGTGGTAGCAACTGTTGTAGCATAACGGTCAGTTGAGACAGCTGTTGGCCTTGTTGCGCTATCTGTTGTGACTGCTGGGCGACCACCGTGGTGAGGTCAGCGACAACTGGCAGAGGAACTTCAGCGGGATCCATGGCCGGATCTACTGTCACGATGCCGGCTGGCAGGTAGTGGACCCTCTGTGCCAGAGAGGGATTGGCGTGGACCGTGCTAGTGGACCGGTTCTAAGCCACTACTGGTTTTCACCAGAGCCCGCCGCAAAGCGGGATGGTCTTGCTGCGGCGGTAGTGACCAGGTCGTATCCACTAGCAACGGCTCACCTCTCTGGCTGCTGAAGATAGGCGCGGTACAAGGGAGTAGGCAGAAGCAAGGTCGGACGTAGCAGAAGGTCGGGGCAGGCAGCAAGGATCGTAGTCAGGGGCAACGGCAGAAGGTCTGGAAACACAGGCAAGGAACACACAAGGAACGCTTTCACTGGCACTAAGGCAACAAGATCCGGCAAGGGAGTGCAAGGGAAGTGAGGTAATATAGGGAAGTGCACAGGTGAAAACCCTAATTGGAACCACTGCGCCAATCAGCGGCGCAGTGGCCCTTTAAATCGCAGAGACCCGGCGCGCGCGCGCCCTAGGGAGCGGGGCCGCGCGCGCCGGGACAGAACAGACGGGGAGCGAGTCAGGTAGGGGAGCCGGGGTGCGCATCGCGAGCGGGCGCTACCCGCATCGCGAATCGCATCCCGGCTGGCAGCAGGATCGCAGCGCCCCGGGTCAGAGGACGTGACCGGAGCGCTGCAGCGGAGGGAGTGAAGCGAGCGCTCCGGGGAGGAGCGGGGACCCGGAGCGCTCGGCGTAACAGATATGCTTTGTTTCCCGTAAATATATATATATATATATATATATATATATATATATATATATATATATAGTAACTCATCGGATTCCGCACGCGTCTTTGAATGTCATCCAATGTTTATTTCCTCCTCACCTTCTATGACCCGTAACATTTTTATTTTGCCATCAACCCGGAACTTCGTGGGCTAGGTTTTTATGTGACTTGCTGTCATTTTCTTTATACTTTCACTTTCACTTTCACTTTCTATTACTGCATGTCTCTGGAGGTTTATATCAGTACTGGAGGGTTATAAGTAGAGATGAGCGAACTTACAGTAAATTCGATTCGTCACGAACTTCTCGGCTCGGCAGTTGATGACTTTTCCTGCGTAAATTAGTTCAGCTTTCCGGTGCTCCGGTGGGCTGGAAAAGGTGGACGAGTCTCCTAGGACTGTATCCACCTTTTCCAGCCCACCGGAGCACCGGAAAGCTGAACTAATTTATGCAGGAAAAGTCATCAACTGCCGAGCGGAGAAGTTCGTGACGAATCGAATTTACTGTAAGTTCGCTCATCTCTAGTTATAAGGGGAGCAGCCGATATCAGTCACATACAATGTAATATCTCTGGATTATATGGTGTTTCTCCGAAAATAGGACCGGGTCTTATATTAATTTTAGCCACAAAAAACACACTAGGGCTTATTTTCAGGGTAGGGCTGATTTATTTACGGTACGGAACAACATGGCAGTTCCACGGTATTTACACCCCCCCCAATTATCATCATGTGATGGGCGCAGCTCTGCCCTCCGGCCGACTTCTTACATCACAGTGGGCTCAGCCTATCACCGGCTGAGGCGGGACATCGCTGCGGCCGGTGATAGGCTGAAGGCTCTGTGACGTTCCCATCCCCAGGACCGCAGCGATAACAGCGGAGGACAGTGAGGCCGGTTCCTTAGCAACGGGGGAACGGAGGACGAAGGTAAGTTAAAGTTTGTTTTTTAATATTTGCAGCCTGGGCATTGTCTAGGTCAGTGGTCTTCAACCTGCGGACCTCCAGATGTTGCAAACATTTGCAACATCTGGAGGTCCGCAGGTTGGAGACCGCTGGTCTAGGTCTTATTTTTGGGGTAGGGCTTATATTGCAGCCCAATATCGCAGCCCTAACCTATTTTCGGGGTTAGGAGAGCGGCTGATATCAGTCACATATAATGTAACTCTTTTTATTATGAATATATAAAACGTAACAAAACAGAAAGACAAGCTTAAAGGGGTACTCCAGTGAAATTATTTTTTTTTTAATCAACTGGTGCCAGAATGTTAAACAGATTTGTAAATTATATTAAAAAAAAAAAAGGATAAAGTAACGTGCAGCTCACAAAAAAATTAGTCGAGGCTCTATGGAATGTACTTACACCAATAACAGTATAAATAATAAATGAATATTAAGAAAAAAATAAAAGGTACCAAAAGCCTCTAGACCAGTGGTCTTCAACCTGAGGACCTCCAGATGTTGCAAAACTAACTCCCAGCATGCCCGGACAGCCGTTGGCTGTCCGGGCATGCTGGGAGTTGTAGTTTTGCAACATCTGGAGGTCCGCAGGTTGAAGACCACTGCTTTAGACTAATACCATAAACGGTACATAATGATTATATATAATAGTATAAAATAGAATAGAATAGAACTGTGTTTCACTTTAATAATAAAAAAAAAGAGAAATTTATTATAAAAATAATTATGCAAGATACATAACATTAATTAAAAAAAACTCCTTACACAGGACCCTTGGGGGGGAGGTGATATAAAATAATACAGAGTAATAATAATCTCAATCAGCCGCTAATCCGATATTTAGTAAACCGGCATAGTTCAATTTTTCACTCCGTGTCCGTATATATAATGTATAGTTCAAAGATCAAGGACACCTCATATAGTTACCAGCTCCTGCAGATGGAAACAGTTCATGATACACATCCATATAGCTGGACGCCCGAGAGACGGATGGTAACTGCTGTAGAGGCTGAGTACAGCGCTGGCATGCGCTGCGGCGATGGGCCCGGTTGCCACAGGCCTAAGAGAAGTCGCTTATCACGGAGATAGATGGACTGCTCCGGAGATGGAAACAGCCTTGGAGGTAGATGGATCTGCTCCAGAGGTGAATGCAGCCTCGTGGAAGGCCTCTCGGCGTCTGACGTCAGCCAGGTGAGTAAAATACGGCAAGGTGGAATACTTAATTTACAGAGTTTGTGGAGCTTTAAAGGAGTACCTTTCATCAAAAAAAACTTTTGATATATTATAGATTAATGTATGCAGAATAACTTTCTATTTAATTTTCCACTTTGAAAAAATGACCACTAGGGGTCTCCCTACCAGTCCTTTTTTATACATTTCAGACTTATGCTGGAGTCCTAAATTTCAGACTGCAGCCGGGACACAGACAAGCTCCTTGTCAGGATCCGGGTACTGAGCGGATACTTTTGGTGGATCCTCTGTGTCAGTGGGGTGATGACGTGGGCCGTACCAGGGGAACGGAATATAAGGGGTTACTGGTATTCACCAGAGCCCGCCGCAAAGCGGGATGGACTTGCTGCGGCAGGTAACCCCCAGGTCGTTCCACCCGATAACGACTCAACCCCGACTGACTGCTGAGATAGGCGCGGTACAAGGCATTAGGCAAGAGCAAGGTCGGACGTAGCAGAAGGTCAGGGCAGACAGCAACGATCGTAGTCAGGGGCAACGGCAGAGGGTCTGGAACACTGGCTTGGGACATACAAGGAAACGCTTTCACTGGCACAATGGCAACAAGATCCAGCAATACAGGGAAGGGGAAGTGAGGTAATATAGACCAGTGCACAGGTGAAATCACTAATTTGGGCAAGGCGCCAATCAGCGGCACACTGGCCCTTTAAATCACAGAGAGCCGGCGCGTGCGCGCCCTAGGGAGCGGGGCCACGCGCGCTGGGACTGAACAGACGGAGGACAGGTCTGGTAAGCAGGCTGGGATGCGAACCGCGAGCGGGCGCGTCCCGCATCCCTGCTAGAGATACTATCGCAGCGCTCCCAGTCAGCGGGTCTGACCGGGGCGCTGCGAGCAGGTAAACGCTGCGAGCGCTCCGGGAGGAGCGGGGACCCGGAGCGCTCGGCGTAACAGTACCCCCCCCTTGGGTCTCCCCCTCTTTTTGGAACCCGAAAATTTGTGAATGAGGTCTTTGTCGAGGATGTTATCCTCGGGTTCCCACGACCTCTCCTCAGGACCGCAATTCTCCCAATCTACGAATTTTTTTTTTTACCTCTGACCGTCTTAGACGCAAGAATTTCTTTAACAGAGAAGACATCGGAGGAACCGGAGACAGGAGCTGGAGCGACAACCTTGGGAGAGAAGCGGTTAAAGGAGTAGTCCAGTGGTGACTCAGTGGTTAACAACTTATCCCCTATCCTAAGGATAGGGGATAAGTTGCAGATCGCGGGGGGTCCGACCGCTGGGGCCCCCTGCGATCTCCTGTACGGAGCCCCGACAGCCCGCGGGAAGGGGGCGTGTCAACCTCCGCACGAGGCGGCGGCCGACACGCCCCCTCAATACAACTCTATGGCAAGGCCGAAGCGCTGCCTTCAGCAATCTCCGGCTCTGCCATAGAGATGTATTGAGGGGGCGTGTCGGCCGCCGTCTCGTGCGGAGGTCGACACCCGCTATCTGGGCGGAGAGCCGGGGCCCCGTACAGAGAGATCGCAGGGGGCCCCAGCAGTCGGACCCCCCGCGATCTCAAACTTATCCCCTATCCTTAGGATAGGGGATAAGTTTTTCACCACTGGACTACCCCTTTAAGGATAAGCGGTTTAAGGAGAGAAACATGAAAAGCGTTAGGAATACGGAGAGAAGGGGGAAGAAGGAGTTTGTAGGAGACAGGATTGATTTGGCACTTGATTTTAAAGGGTCCAAGATAACGTGGTCCCAGTTTATAACTGGGGACACGGAAGTGGATATACTTGGCGGAGAGCCACACTTTGTCTCCAGGAGCAAAGACAGGAGGAGATCTTCTCTTTTTGTCGGCATGCTTCTTCATCCGGGATGAGGCCTGTAGGAGGGATTTTTGAGTTTCCTTCCAGATGGTGGAGAAGTCCCGGGTAACTTCATCAACAGCAGGCAAACCAGAAGGGGTGGGAGTGGGGAGGGGGGAAGAGGGTGACGGCCGTACACCACAAAGAACGGTGATTTGGCAGAGGATTCAGAGTCCTTGAAATTGTACGAGAATTCAGCCCAGGGTAGAAGATCGGCTCAATCATCCTGGCGGGAGGAAACAAAATGTCGCAAATAGTCACCAAGGATCTGATTAACTCTCTCTACTTGCCCATTGGATTGGGGATGATAGGAAGATGAGAAATGTAATTTGATTTTTAGTTGATTACAGAGAGCTCTCCAAAATTTCGATACAAATTGAACGCCTCTATCCGAGACGATATGCGTGGGAAGCCCGTGGCGCAGAAGGAAGGCCTGGAAGTGGAATAAAATGTGCCATCTTGGAGAAACGATCAACGACCACCCAAATGACTGTGTTGCCATGGAATAAAGGCAGGTCCGTTATAAAATCCATACCAATCTGAGACCATGGTAGTTCAGGGACAGGCAAAGGATGAAGGAGACCGGCAGGCTTCTGGCGAGGAGTCTTGTCCCGGGCACAGACTGTACAGGCCCGAACGAAATCAGCGACATCTGCTTCCAGGGTAGGCCACCAATATAAACGGGAGATGAGTTGGATAGACTTCTTGACGCCAGCATGGCCGGCGAAGTGCGAGGAATGTCCCCATCTGAGGATCTTGAGGCGCTGGAGCGGGGGACGAAAGTCTTTCCAGGAGGTGTTTGTCTGATAGAAGCTGGAGAAGAGGAGATCAGACACTCAGGAGGAACAATGTGTTGCAGTGGGGCTTCCGTTTCGGAAGCATCAGAGGAACGAGAAAGGGCGTCAGCCCTGATGTTTTTGTCAGCAGGGCGAAAATGATTCTCGAAGTTAAAACGGGCAAAAAACAACGACCACCTAGCCTGGCGTGGGTTCAGCCGTTGGGCAGACTGAAGATACGAGAGATTCTTGTGATCCGTGTAGATGACAATTGGGTATTTGGACCCCTCCAGCAGGTGCCTCCATTCTTCGAGGGTTAGTTTAATGGCCAGAAGTTCTCGATCACAAATGGAGTAATTTTTTTCCGCCGGAGAGAAGGTCTTAGAAAAGAAACCACAAGTAATGTTATGTCCAGAAGAGTTTTTTTGTAGGAGTACAGCTCCGGCTCCCACCGAGGAGGCATCTACCTCCAGCAAGAAGGGTTTAGATGGATCAGGTCTGGAGAGTACAGGAGCAGAAGAAAAGGCAGTTTTGAGACGATTGAATGCCTCATCCGCTTGGGGAGGCCAGGACTTAAGGTTGGCGTTCTTCTTGGTTAGGGCCACAATTGGAGCCACAATGGTGGAAAAATGTGGAATAAACTGTCGGTAGTAATTGGCAAACCCCAAGAAACATTGGATAGCTCGGAGTCTGGAGGGGCGTGGCCAATCTAACACGGCTGACAGTTTGTCTGGGTCCATTTGAAGTTCCTGGCCAGAGACTAAATAACCTAGCAAGGGGAGAGATTGGCATTCAAAGAGACATTTCTCCATCTTGACAAATAATTGATTGTCACGGAGTCTCTGGAGCACTAGGCGGACATGGCGGCGGTGTTCTTCGAGGCTAGAAGAAAAAATCTAAATGTCGTCCAGGTAAACCACAACACAGGTATATAACAGATCCCGAAATATTTCATTCACAAAGTCCTGGAAGACAGCAGGGGCGTTGCAGAGCCCAAAAGGCATAACCAGGTATTCAAAATGTCCGTCTCTGGTGTTAAACGCGGTCTTCCACTCGTCCCCTTCCCTGATGCGGATGAGATTATATGCGCCTCTTAAGTCCAATTTGGTGAAGATGTTAGCGCCACGTGGGCAGTCAAAGAGTTCCGAGATAAGAGGCAGGGGATAGCGGTTTTTTATAGTGATCTTATTTAAACCGCGGTAATCGATGCATGGCCGTAAGGAACCGTCTTTTTTGGAGACAAAGAAGAACCCCGCTCCGGCAGGGGATGAAGACTTGCGGATGAATCCCCTCTTTAAATTTTCTTGGATGTAGTCCGACATGGCTTGAGTCTCAGGAGCAGAAAGAGGGTAGATCCTGCCCCGGGGTGGAGTAGTACCAGGAAGGAGATCAATAGGACAGTCATAAGGCCTGTGAGGAGGCAAAGTCTCTGCTTGTTTTTTGCAAAAAACATCGGCATAGTCCTGATAGGCCTTGGGGAGACCTGGTATAGGAGGAGCCACAGGGGTTTGACTGACGGGACTGGGAGCAGACGTGAGGCATTTTTTGTGGCAAGAAGCACCCCAGCTCTTGATCTCCACGGTGGTCCAGTCAAGGGTAGGAGAATGGCGTTGGAGCCAAGGCAAGCCGAGGAGAATTTAAGAAGTGCAGTTAGAGAGGACCAGAAATTCAATCTTTTCGTGATGAGATCCAATGCACATTAACAGGGGTTCTGTGCGGTAACGCACAGTACAGTCCAATTTTTCTCCATTAACTGAAGCGATATAGAGAGGTCTGGCGAGACTGGTCACTGGGATGTTGAACCTGTTAATGAAAGAGGCCAAAATAAAATTTCCTGCAGATCCAGAATCCAAGAAGGCCACAGCTGAGAAGGAGAAGGTAGAAGAAGAAATCCGCACAGGCACAGTAAGACGTGGAGAAGCAGAGTTCACACCTAGAGCTGTCTCACCTTTGTGCGGAATCGGAGTGCGTCTTTCCTGACGTGGAGGTCGGATAGGACAATCCTTCAAGAAGTGTTCGGTACTGGCACAGTACAGACATAGGTTCTCATTGCGTCGGCGTGTCCTCTCTTGTAGGGTCAGGCGGGACAGGTCTACTTGCATAGCCTCCACGGCAGAAGGCACAGGAACAGATTGCAGTGGACCTGAGAAGAGAGGAGCCGGGGAGAGAAATCGCCTGGTGCGAACAAAGTCCATATTCTGACGGAGCTCCTGGCGTCTTTCGGAAAAACGCATGTCAATGCGGGTGACCAAATGAATAAGTTCATGCAGGTTAGCAGGAATTTCTCATGCAGCCAGCACATCCTTGATGTTGCTGGATAGGCCTTTTTTTAAAGGTCGCACAGAGGGCCTCATTGTTCCAAGATAATTCAGAGGCGAGGGTACGAAATTGGATGGCGTATTCGCCTACAGAAGAATTTCCTTGGACCAGGTTCAGCAAGGCTGTTTCGGCAGAAGAGGCTCGGGCTGGTTCCTCGAAGACACTACGAAGCTCAGTGAAGAAGGACTGAACAGTGGCGGTGACAGGATCATTGGGGTTCCAGAGCGGTGTGGCCCATGACAAGGCCTTCCCAGACAGGAGACTAACCACGAAAGCCACCTTTGACCGTTCAGTGGGAAATTGGTCCGACATCATCTCCAAACGCAGGGAACATTGCGAGAGAAAACCACGGCATAGTTTAGAGTCCCCATCAAATTTGTCCGGCAGGGACAAGCGGAGGCTGGAAGCGGCCATTCGCTGCGGAGGAGGTGCAGGAGCTGGCGGAGGAGATGGTTGCTGTAGCTGTGGTAAAAACTGTTGTAGCATAACAGTCAGTTGAGACACCTGATGACCTTGTTGCGCTATCTGTTGCGACTGCTGGGCGACCACTGTGGTAAGGTCAGCGACAACTGGCAGCGGGACCTCAGCGGGATCCATGGCCGGATCTACTGTCAGGATCCGGGTACTGAGAGGATACTGGTGGTGGATCCTCTGTGTTAGTGGGGTGATGACGTGGGCTGTACCAGGGGAACGGAGTCTAAGGGGTTACTGGTATTCACCAGAGCCCGCCGCAAAGCGGGATGGACTTGCTGCGGCAGGTAACCCCCAGGTCGTTCCACCCGATAACGACTCAACCCCAACTGACTGCTGAGATAGGCGCGGTACAAGGGATTAGGCAAGAGCAAGGTCGGACGTAGCAGAAGGTCAGGGCAGGCAGCAAGGATCGTAGTCAGGGGCAACGGCAGAGGGTCTGGAACACTGGCTTGGGACATACAAGGAACGCTTTCACTGGCACAATGGCAACAAGATCCGGCAATACAGGGAAGGGGAAGTGAGGTAGTATAGACCAGTGCACAGGTGAAATCACTAATTTGGGCCAGGCGCCAATCAGCGGCGCACTGGCCCTTTAAATCGCAGAGAGCCGGCGCGCGCGCGCTCTAGGGTGCGGGGCCACGCGCGCCGGGTCTGAATAGACGGAGGACGGGTCTGGTAAGCAGGCTGGGATGCGAACCGCGAGCGGGCGCGTCCCACATCGCGGATCGCATCCCTGCTAGAGACACTATCGCAGCGCTCCCGGTCAGCGGGTCTGACCGGGGCGCTGGGAGCAGGTAAACGCTGCGAGCGCTCCGGGGAGGAGCGGGCACCCGGAGTGCTCGGCGTAACACTCCTGGCAGGGAGCAGTGGTGAGTTTGTCTGTGTTCCGGCTGCAGTCTGAGATTTAGGACTCCTGCATGAGTCTGAAATCTATAAAAAAGGACTGGTAGGGAGACCCCTAGTGGTCATTTTTTCAAAGTGGAAAATGAAATAGAAAGAAGCGTATTTTTTAATAACATGCTATTGGAAAGTTATTCTGCATACATTAATCTATAATATATCAAAAGTTTTTTTGATGACAGGTACCCTTTAAAGGAGTAGTGCCCAGGATATGAGGATGCGGTTAATGGATTGCGGTAATCATGCGGAAATTCTTCCTCTCCTCTAGACGCGTTTCAGGGTACTTTATTAACGACCCTTTCCTCAGTAGAGATATCAGTCTGTCACAAGTAGCGAAATGGAAACATTAACATTAAAACATTATCTAGCTTTTTTTTCCATTTAGCTACTTGTGACAAACTGAAAGAGAAATACCCCTGTTATAATCAGACAGGCACCATATATAAAGGACTCTTAGCTTTTTCTCTCTACACTGTCATAATATGACTAACATTAAAGTAAAATAATACAAAAAATACTAACTTAATCTGCTCCGACTGCCTAACCGATCCACACTATATAATATATACAAGAAAAAAATAAAAACCCAAATACATAACATAAATGCAAATATATATACATAAACTATATACACCTACAAAATACATAAACTATATACACCTACAAAATATACACACATGGAAAAAAAAGAAAATAAAAACATCCTGCACTAGACTAACCCATCACCCGCACAACCACCCTCCTTGACATGGGTCAGAGTTCATAGTCCATGGATATCCAGTCCAGTCCATAACTGACCCATGCCAGCCCCTCCAAACCTCCACCAACCCACCAATTCTCCCACCCAACCTAATCTATACCCAATCCACTATATAAAAAATACAACTTCATTACATAACATCATATACAAAACAATACAACCCACCTTAGGCCCAAGTTCGGTCGCCTGTAAGCCCTTTACGGAGCACATACTCTGAAAACAAAACAAAAAGACTATGGTGTACATGCATAGCCCACCACCAGGGAAGAAGGATGGCAATACTGATATTACATTTTAAACTCTCTCCACTAACTTTTCCCTACGACTCACCCTACTGCTATCCCTTCAACAAACTGACCCTGCACTCACCCTCTCTCTCTGTCCATAACCAGAAAGGTACCCTCTACCGAAAAGGTCTAGTACCTAGGGCACACCAAATGAAAAACCTCTCCACAGGAGAAATGCCCTACAGGTACCCAGACTGCCATACTCCAAAGACCTGATCTTCCCGAGGTCACCGGTGATGTTCCTACAGACCTCCACCTCGGAGAGGATTTTCTAGATACTAGACACCGTGCGTTCCACATGTGGTACCTAACCACTAAACTGACTACGAATAAAGTGCCCCGGTCTCGGCCACCCAGGGTCCTGAATGCCCCATAAGCCCACTCTGGATAGGTAAGGCTGGCATGTTGACTCCAGCCGATGGAAGCGCCCACCCTGTTGTAGACCCCTATGTTAAAGGGACAATGAAGCAGGAAATGGTCCATGCTTTCCAGCGTGTCCCCGCACTCTTCTCAGGGACATCCCCGGTCATCAGAGCTCCTACACTTCAAATTGTCCCTCACATATAGCTTTCCCTGAAAGCAGCGCCAGGCCAAGTCCCAAAACTTCTGGGGGATCCTTTTCATGTTTAAAAGATACAACCCCACCCTCAGATCCTGACCTGGGCAGTCCCTGAGCGCCAGAGGCTTCTGGAAGTGGGTCAACAGAACCCGTTTGTCAAGGAACTGCCTTGACTGGGTCCTGATCTCCCACACTCCCAGACCCCACCGACGTATCGCCTTCAGAGTCGGGGTAGCGTAAGCCGGAAGATATCCATGGGGCGTACGGAGGTCCTTCACTTTCCCTCCTGTCTCCCATTCCTGGAAGAAAGGCCGAAACCATTCCCTACAGGAGAGTACCCACGGAGGAGCCCTCTCTGACCAGAGGTTTGAGATTTTAGCTTTCAAGAAGGTGTTCGTTAAGAACACCACAGGGTTTACCATAGATAAACCCCCAGTCTTCTTGTGCAGTGTGTTGTCCCGGTAGGATCCTACTAGTGGGATAACCCCTTGTCACCTCTTCCTTCTTTAATTTTATATGTTTGATGTGTATAATTGTATATAATTTATATATATATATGTATAGTACTTCCAGGACCTTAGGTCACATGATTACTAAGCCTACTGTTAGGTTAAGCTTAAGGACCTTCCAGGTCACGTGAGTGGGTCACATGATGTACCACAATGCTTTGTAAAGAGACTGACAGTGTGTGGGAACCAATAAGCTTTGAGCCTGTCCCTTACCATATAAGGACGCTGTATTCAATCCTCGCTCTCTTGTATCCTGGATCTGAAAGTGAGCATATCCTGCTAATATAGCTACAAGACGAATCTAGGCCTGAAGCCCGTTATCTTCAGCCGAATACTAAACCGTGAGTTCAAATAAACTCATTCCTAAATCTACGTGACTACTGAACCTAAAACTAAACCCTAAATTCAGTGGAACAGCGTAAAGCAAGCCTCAAAGCTTATCTTCCCAACAAGGTCCCAGCCAACTGTGAGGATCCTAAAGTCCGGTCCTCTGTAAAGACTGTTACTACTGTTAACCTGCATAAAATCTGCAGTAAAGTTATTTCCAGTTTACTAAACCTCCGGTTGTGGACAATCCTTTATTCCTCCCTATCGTTCCTGGGATGGGTGGCGGTAGGATATATACATATATATATATATATATATATATATATACAGAGGAAGAACCAGCACCCTGGCGTCACGACAGTTAAGGGTTAATCCAACACCCTTTCATTACTGCACAGCTAGACCCTACCTACCCTACATCCCCACAAGCTCACCACAGCAGGACATAACCTCCCTCTTGACTAGGTTCAACCCACTTCCCCACAACAGTTGGAAAAACAGGCTGTAGATCCTAGTTTAGTGTGATGCCCAAAACTGTTGCTGACTCTTCGGGCCCTGGAAGGGTGTCCGGGAGATGAAAAGTGGTATCTTCACCTCCCAGCCAGAGACTCTCACACTTATCCTGGTTGATCTTAGACCCAGATGCCTCTGAGTAGCGGTCCACCTCCGACATCACCATGTGGTAGCTTGGGGGATGTAGGGTATGGGGAGTGTAGCTGTGCGGGTATTAAAGGGTGCTTGTTAACCCTTGCTATTCGTGACGCCAGGGTGAGGGCTCCTCAATTAAGCTTTTCCTACCGCCGCCCTTCCCAGCAACGATAGGGAGGTAGATGATAATAGGTTTGAGGTAGTGAGCAATAATGGATTGTCTACAACGGAAAGCTTCTGTAAACAGCGTTAACTTTACTGAAGATTTTCTGTATACTTCATTAACATAACAGTCTCTTATCAATACAACAGCTTTTGGAGATTGACAATGGTTGGGACTTTAGCTTGAAAAGTCTTTAGTCTATTGCGCTGTTCCACTGGATTTAGGGGAATTAGTTGCGGTCCAGTAGTCAGGCTAGCATTAGCAGGGATTAGAGTAAAACTCACAATTTTTGCTTCTGCTGAGGCCGTAGGTTTTGAGGCCTAGCGTGTCTTTGAAAGTTGCGTAGCACCGTCCTGTTAGTCCGGCATCCACGAGAGCAGCAACCCAGCAACCACAGAGGAGGAGAGGATAAAGCTCTGAAATCAAGCAGCTAGGGGAAGCCGAGGCTATACAAAGACTCTCAAAAGGGAGGGGACCCTTGAGGATGGCAAAAGATTGCTTCCAAGTATGGTAGAAGTGGGACAATTGAGTATATTGCCAAGACTGTACTGCCGTCGGAGTCGAACCTCCCAAAATCTCCACTACAGACTTGAGAGATTGAAGGATATGAGAAAACACAAAAGTAGCCCCTCTAAGTCTCCCCGGAAAAGAGCTGGAGAGGCATCCCAGTGAAAAGTCAGGGTTGTCACGTATCGGGGTGAGGGGCCCTCTAGATCCCATAAGGCCAGCTTTAATAAGATAACGGTGGGACACCCGGAGCACGATCCGGGAACCCCAGGGGAGATGCAGACAGTGTGCGGCTGTCCAATAATTGTTCTATATGTATACTTCTCTTGCAGGCTATACAACCCTATTGTAATGCTATATACATTTTATCACTGACTAGTAGTAATATGTACATTTGTGTGCAAATTTAACTTACAAGATACCGCTATTCCTGGTCAGGATACCTTCTGCATGACCAATCCTGCTGACATTAAAGACACAAGACACAAAATTGGTCAACATAAACATTTTTATATACCGTATTTTTCGCCATATAAGACGCTCCGGCATATAAGACGCACCCAATTTTAAAGGATGAAAATCTAGAAAAAAAAATTCTGAACCTTCAAAATGCGGACCTCCAGATGTTGCAAAACTACAACTCC
The DNA here is from genome assembly GCF_029499605.1 of Hyla sarda. NCBI lineage: Eukaryota > Metazoa > Chordata > Amphibia > Anura > Hylidae > Hyla > Hyla sarda. Next base: position 14,322,008 of record NC_079190.1, on the reverse strand, counting down.
CAGCATGCCCGGACAGCCGTTGGCTGTCCGGGCATGCCGGGAGTTGTAGTTTTGCAACATCTGGAGGTCCGCAGGTTGAAGACCACTGGTATAGGAGGTAATACTCACCTGTCCCCGCCGCTCCGGACCTGTCACCGCTGCTCTGGATGTCGCCCTCCATCGCTGTCGCCACGTCCCCAGGGTGTCCCCGTCGCTCCGTAACGTCTCTGCTGCCGGGTATCCTTGCTCTCCGTCGCCGCCATCACGTCACTATGCACGCCGCTATGCACGCCGCTCCTATTGGATGACAGGACGGCGTGCGCGACGACGTGATGACGAAGAAGGAGAGCGCCGGCCATGCAGGGGATCCCGGCACAGAGAAGACACTGAGGAGGCAGGTAAGGTCCCTCCCAGTGTCCTGTAAGCTGCTCGGGATGCCGAGATTTCACCGCGGCGGTCCCGAACAGCCCGACTGAGCAGCCGGGTTAGTGTCACTTTCGCTTCAGACGCGGCGGTCAGCTTTGATCGCCACGTCTGAAGGGTTAATACAGGGCTTCACCGCGATCGGTGATGTCCTGTATTAGCCGCGGGTCCCGGGCGTTGATGGCCGCAGGAACCGCCGCGATTGGACAGTGTTTTAATGTGTATTTGCCATATAAGACGCACCAACTTTCCCCCCTAGTTTTGGGAAAGAAAAAGTGCGTCTTATACGGCAAAAAATACGGTATCCATTCTGTTCAGTTCTAGCCCATTAGTACCACTTACATCAACATCGTCATCACATTGATTAAAATTCTTTTTCATTTTTCCATTAGGTCCATAATAGTTTTTCATCAACATCTTGCCCTGTGATTTAATGTAACACCCTACAAAAGTTCTGGGTACTGTAGTCTTTAGGAGTTCACAGCCGAAGCCGGGCACATGCTTGCGAATATGGTTGCTGTTAGAGTTCTTGGTATGATTGCCAGGCACATTTGCTTAAACGTTGCAGGAACTAGAAAACAAAAACATATCACACCATTCTAGATACAACACTGAGTAGACACAAAATATAGAAAATAGGTGCTTTTCGCCATAAGGACTTTTTTAGACTTTCCGGCCCAGCCTTGACGGGCTCTGGTCTTCTTGGGCTAAGGTTAAGAGTGGTGTTCCATGACACCTGAGACAAACTGGAATAAGTGATGGTGGGGCTCACTATGAGCACCATCTGGACTGCAGCGGCTTGCGCCACTGGGGACAGACGGTGCCTGCTGGGCCGGCCACACCTCCGCAAATGCAGGAGTAGGCCTGGGCACATCTGCAGATGACTTTCCTTTTGCTCCAGACACATACTTGGGTGCCATGACAGGCATTTTGGGCAGACGTTCTTCTTCACCACCTTGAGGCCAAATGGATCTGCATTCCAATCTTCAGATGAGAAGTACACGAAGGGTAGCTATGTAGGATATTCCGGTCGGGTCACAGCTGCCGCCCACTCCCCTTGTGCACTCTTGATGGGCGTGTACTCCACACGCTCTCCAGGGAGTGTAGGTGGGACAGGAGATAGTCCCTTTTAACCACCCTCCGATTGACTAAGATAGTGCCACCGTAGTGGTAGTCCATCAATATGCCGAACCCCCTGACCTTGTCAAACTTGATGACTGTGGCCCTTCTGTCCAAGAGGGGCTCTCGGGGTTTAGGATGGTCTAGTATCCAGATATACTGTCATGGCCGTAAATGTTGGCCCCCCTGAAATTTTTCTAGAAAATTAAGTATTTCTCACAGAAAAGGATTGCAGTAACACATGTTTTGCTATACACATGTTTATTCCCTTATTGGAAAAAAAAAAAAAAAAGATTAAAAAGCAAAATTGGACATATCGTCACCAAACTCCAAAAGTGGGCTGGACAAAATTATTGGCACCCTTTCAAAATTGTGGAAAAATAAGATTGTTTCAGGCATGTGATGCTCCTTTATACTCACCTGGGGCAAGTAACAGGTGTGGATAATATAAAAATCACACCTGAAAGCAGATAAAAAGGAGAGAAGTTCACTTAGTCTTTGCATTGTGTGTCTGTGTGTGCCACACTAAGCATGGACAACAGAAAGAGGAGAAGAGAACTGTCTGAGGACTTGAGAACCAAAATTGTGAAAAAATATCAACAATCTCAAGGTTACAAGTCCATCTCCAGAGATCTAGATTTGTCTTTGTCCACAGTGCGCAGGAAGTTTGCAACCCCATGGCACTGTAGCTAATCTCCCTGGGCGTGGACGGAAGAGCAAAATTGATGAAAGGTGTCAACGCAGGATAGTCCGGATGGTGGATAAGCAGCCCCAAACAAGTTCCAAAGATATTCAAGCTGTCCTGCCGGCTCAGTGAGCATCAATGTCAGCGCAAACTATCCGTCGACATTTAAATTAAATGAAACACTATGGCAGGAGACCCAGGAGGACCCCACTATGGAGGAGACCCAGGAGGACCCCACTATGGAGGAGACCCAGGAGGACCCCACTATGGAGGAGACCCAGGAGGACCCCACTATGGAGGAGACCCAGGAGGACCCCACTATGGAGGGGACCCAGGAGGACCCCACTGCTGACACAGAGACATAAAAAAGCAAGACTACATTTTGCCAAAATGAACTTGAGTAACCAAAATCCTTCTGGGAAAACATCTTGTGGACAGATGAGACCAAGATAGAGCTTTTTGGTAAAGCTCATCATTCTACTGTTTACCGAAAACGGAATGAGGCCTACAAAGAAAAGAACACAGAACCTACAGTGACATATGGTTGAGGTCAATGATGTTTGGGGTTGTTTTGCTGCCTCTGGCACTGGGGGCCTTGAATGTGTACAAGACATCATGAAATCTGAGGATTACCAAAGGATTTTGGGTCGCACTGTAAAGCCCAGTGTCAGAAAGCTGGGTTTGCGTTCGAGATCTTGGGTCTTCCAGCAGGACAATGACCCCAAACATATGTCAAAAAGCCCCCAGAAATGGATGGCAACAAAGCGCTGGAGAGTTCTGAAGTGGCAGCAATGAGTCCAGATCTAAATCCCATTGATCACCTGGGGAGAGATCTTAAAATTATTGTTGGGAAAAGGCGTCTTCCAATAAGAGACCTGGAGCAGTTTGCGAAGGAAGAGTGGTCCAACATTCCGGCTGAGAGGTGTAAGAAGCTTATTGATGGTTATAGGAAGACACTGATTTCAGTAGTTTTTTCCAAAGTTAAAGGAGATGTCCGGTGCAGACTTTTCCTATTCCATCCTGCCCGGGCTGCAAAAAGAGACAAAACAAACTTTCACTTACCTTCCTACGTTCCCCCGGAGCTCCGCAACAGCTGATCGTTCGGCCGGGCTGTTTACTTCCTACTTCCCTTAGCCCAATACGTCACACAGTGCTTCAGCCTATCACCGGCCGAGGCGGGACATCGCTGCGGCCGGTGATAGGCTGAAGCACTGTGTGACGTATTGGGCTAAAGGAAGTAGTAAGTAGACAGCCCGGCCGAACGATCAGCTGTTGCGGAGCTCCGGGGGAACGTAGGAAGGTAAGTGAAAGTTTGTTTTGTCTTTTTTTTGCAGCCCGGACAGGATGGAATAGAAAAAGTCTGCACCGGACATCTCCTTTAAGGGTGCCAATAATTTTGTTCAGCCCATATTTGGAGTTTGGTGACATTGTGTCCAATTTGCTTTTTTTCCTCCTTTTTTGGTTTAGTTCCAATACACACAAAGGGAATAAACATGTGTATAGCAAAACATGTGTTACTGCAATCCTTTTCTGTGAGAAATACTTCATTTTCTTGAAAAATTTCGGGGGGCGGGGGGCAACATTTATGGCCATGATTGTATACATTTTCCAGACTTTTAGTGTCCTTTTTTTTCGCTTGGCGCATTTCATATGGAAGCCAAATTTGGGCCAAATTTACACCTCCTCTGCTTTCTCATCCTCTCTATGATTGCAGCCATAGAGGCCTCCTGTTTGGCCTTTTTGGACTCTGCTGCAGGAATTGGGGGATGCTCCTTTCTGGGCAGGGGCAGGAGGTACTGATACATGTAACTTATGACCCGGGGGTCATCGCCAAACACCCATTCAGGTAGTTGGGGGGCGGTAGGATTTGGGTCTTGGTGTGGACTTTGGGACCTGGGGGGTGGACTCTGGGCTGGACTGGGAAGAAGTAGTAGAAAAAGCGGCTTCCGCCAGAGTACACTGGTGATGCCCCTCGGGACAATGCCGACGTTCCGCCAACAGGGCCATCAGCTGTCGCTCTCTGGAAGTGGCGTTCGGAGGCATCGCTCATCCAAGGTCAGCTTCTCAAGATGCTCCACCAGCACTTGGAAGACTTCTGCGGCCCCCACCGCTATATCAGGGACGCTGCACGCCATGCTGGATCGCTCACTCACAGGTCGCTCTCTTCTCACTCTCAGGAACTTCCAGTGGTCTGAAGAGGTCCGGCTGGGCTCAGTCCTTTATACTAGTCTTTGGCAACATGGCTGCCAGCTGGAAACATGTGAGCGGTGTGCCCTCTTCAGTCGCCCTCCCCGGGAACAGGGGTCCGACCCTTCTGGTTCCACTTCGGACTCGGAATAGAGACTTGACTTCCACAGCCAGGGGCGGAACGCTGACTTTCGCTGGCTTCTTTTGCGCGCTTTTCTCCGACTCCATTAACCCCTTCTGGTATGGCAGACATTTTACAATGCAGCATAGCTTCTGTACGGATTTTCCACATGGTGGGCACAACTTTAACACGTTTACAGTAGCCGGAATAAACTCTTCTCCTCCCCCTCTTTTCGCAAGCGCTTTTCAACATATGTATTTTGCACAAAGTCCTGAACCAAATTGGCGCACAGACTTGTGATTTTCGCACACTTTCGACACAGTCCAGACTGGGGGGGGGGGGGGGGGGGGTTCTTTGCATAATGCACACACCCATATCCTGTTCGTAGGACGCCAAAAGTTGTGGTCTCAGATGGGGTAATGTGTAATTAACCTTATCGTGATGCCAGGGCGTGGTTGACCTATACACCACCAGAGGTAGGCCAGCTTTACCTGTGCCAGGCACGGGGCAAATAATCACTCCGACCCAAGGTTACGGTTAACTGGTTTGCTTTACTGAGGTTGGAAAGATGGTACGATCCGTTACAGCTCAGATCAGCATGAATGAGATGCAGGGTGAACTTAGGGAAGCTTATCGGCTTGCTGGGACTTATAGTTGTTTGCGCTGTATAGGACTGATTCAGCCCACACTATACTTCAGGGATTTGTACTTGACTAACTTGCTAAGTTGACTTGTATAATATCCCCAAGACTTTAGGCTCACCCCAAGGCTTTGTCCGTGCAAGAAAAATGAAAACCAGGAACTGCAGGTGTGAATACAGCTCAAATAGTCACTCAACCAGCCACAAAAGGTCTAGATAGCGGTCAGCTGATTAGTCAGCGTGGTGCTCAATGTCAATGGAAAGCAATGGTAATCCACAAAAAGAGCAGAAAAGACATGGCAACTCACCAAAGATGACGTCTGGCAAACAATGTTCTATTGAACATGAAAGGTGGAGCGGGTGTGGGGACAAGACAACGTCCATTTCACGTCACATGACGCTTCTTCTGGCCTCAACTTCACCTTGTTACCGCAAGGCTTTGACTTTTACCTCAGCAGTGGGGCGGACTGGTAGTAGATTCGGGGTTGCTGGATTAGGCCTCAGGCCTCCTTTCAGATCCACCTCACAGACTTCACTCCTCACCAAACTGTACCTCAGCTCAACACTGAACTCTAACTACAGTATATAAGGGGACAATATAGAGCCTTCCCATTGGCCGGATAGGTCACATGTTCCCCTTAACAACAAGGTCCTTAGCAACAAGAAATTTAAAGGGGTACTCCGGCCCTAATACGGCCGTCTCACCCCCTACCATAGACTTGCATTGAGGGGGTGAGGCGTGATGTCACACGGGGGCGGAG